>NC_089845.1:165598496-165845996 GCF_035609145.1 Eleutherodactylus coqui
GTTGAGAAGGATGAACTTTAATATTCCTATTTTATATCTGTTTTCTCACAGAAAGTAGATGGAACATCAACTGATCTTCCCTGTGCTATTGGGGGATAAAAGAATGCAGGCTATCTATAAGCAGAGAGATGGTGAGGGAACACTTAGCTAACTTACATGAATTCAAATCTCAAAGTCCAGATAATTTACATCCTAGGATACTAAAGGAAGCAGTAGAGGAAATTGTTGAACCACTCGCCAAGATCTTTGAAAATTCCTGAAGAACAGAAGTCCCAGAAGATTGGAGAAAGGCAAATGTCCCTATTTTCTAAAATCTTACTAAAGTCAAGTATATGTTGACTTTAGTAAAGCATTTGACAAAGTATTGAAAAAAAAGAGCAAATATAGAATCGACAAGGCAACTGTGGCTGAATATTCAATCGGAAGAATGTCTCAAGTGGGGTACCACAAGGCAGGGGTATACTAATAGATCATAGACTGAACATGAGTCAACAATGTGATGCAGCAGAAAAACAGGCAACTACAATTCTGGGATGTAGTAAGAGAAGCATAGAGTCTAGATCACGTGAGGACATTATCCCCCTCTACTCTTCCTTAGTCAGAACTCATCTGGAATACTGTGTCCAGTTCTGGGCACCCCACAAAAAAACATTGACAAACTGGAGCAAGTTCAGAGAAGAGTTACCAAGATGGTGAGCAGTCTGCAAATCATGTCCTATGAGGAACGGTTAAAGGATCTGGGAATGTTTAGCTTGCAGAAGAGAAGGCTAAGAGGAGACTTAATAGCTGTCTACAAATATCTGAAGGGCTGTCACAGTGCAGAGGGATCAGCCCTATTCTCATCTGCACAAGGAAAAACTAGAAGCAATGGGATGAAACTGAAAGGGAGGAGACACAGATTAGATATTACACAGTGAGGGAGATCGATGAGTGGAACAGGTTACCACGGGAGGTGGGGAGTTTTCCTTCAATGGAAGTGTTCAAACAAAGGCTGGACAAATATCTGTCTGGGCTGATTTAGTGAAACCTGCAGCAGGGGGTTGGACCCGATGACCCTGGAGGTTTCTATCAACTCTACCAGTCTATAATTTATGTTACAAAGTTGATTTTGATGCAGTATTTATGTACTAAGTTCAGTTTATGCTGTATTTATGCTGTGAGCTTGATTCTGGTACAGTATTTATTCACTAAGTTGTTTCGATGTTGGTATGCTGCCATCTTACTGCTTTTGCACAAGTAGATTACCTATCAGCACAATAGATTTATATCATTTTTTGTTGTTGTTTTTCCTATGATGTGTGTGAGGGGAGGAGGGGTCAAAAACATTCCACACAGAGTGCCATCTTACCTAGGGCCAGCACTGCCAACATGGTCCTGCAGTTCTTAAAATCATTAGGAATCCATTTATTAAACATCCTGGACCAGGATACTCATAATTAAAGGGGTTGTCCCGCGCCGAAACGGGTTTTTTTTTTTCAACCTCCCCCCTCCCCTCCCCCCCCGGAGCTACACAGAGCCCCATTGAGAAGATAAGAAGACCCGGACTGCGCAAGCGCGTCTAATTTGGCCATTAGACGGCGAAAATTAGACGGCACCATGGAGACGAGGACGCCAGCAACGGAGCAGGTAAGTGAAAAACTTTTTATAACTTCTGTATGGCTCATAATTAATGCACAATGTACATTACAAAGTGCATTAATATGGCCATACAGAAGTGTATAGACCCACTTGCTGCCGCGGAACAACCCCTTTAATCAAAAAGAAGAAAATGGAGGATTCACCCTACCAGATATACAAACATATTACAAAGCTAACCACCCCTCCTGATGGCTATCTTTGGTATTGCAATCTGCCCCACACTTAGATATTGAGAAATTCCTTCTTAGACTTGACAATCAATTTTATCTCTTGTCGCCTACGATTCCCTTTATAGACCATTTGGCAATCTTTTGAGTCCGGCCAGGTCACGTCATGTCTGTCCGCCTTTAACACCCTTTACCCTCGTCCCTTCTTTTCTCTATGAATGCCAGATAGACACCCCATTGCCATGGTCCTCCCTTGAGACTGACAATAAGCTTGATCTTTGAGAATGGACAACTAGGTGAATTAGAAAACTTTATTTTTCTCCACAAACTTTCTGTTAGACAACTTAGAGCCTTATCAGGAAACTTCTTTTAAGAGATGCCAATTTGCTCAAGAGTTATCTTCTCCTTCCCAAGCTCCTCGCCAAATTACTCTCTAGGATTTACAAGCTATTGTTTGACTCCCCTCCACTTCCATTAATTTCAAGTAAAGTTTGTTTTGTAAAAATGAGTACCACCTCCGTCTTGTCACCGCTGGACATGTTACCACCCCGCCCTGCTTTACAAATATACGCCCCACTTCAGCAGTGATACTGCCCATTTGGCAATCTCTCTCTACTGATTCTTTCTCGGAGCGGTGTCATTCACTCTGAACAGAGCTTTGGCATAGCTCTAAATCCTTTTATAGGGTATCGGCTGCACCTAGAAACTTCTCGGGTATTCTGGGACTTAACCCAATTCACTTTCCCTACTAAGGTGGCGGTGACACACTAGTGAATTGAGGCAGGGGAGCGAAGCCTACTTTGTACAGAGCTATATGCACTATCACTTTTATGGCACTCTTAGTGCCTCTGTGTCCTCTCCATGGTCGTGACATTGGCTGGAAGAGGGGTCTACAAACTGTCTCATCTCCCCCTTTCTCCTCCTAGCTGCATCTCAGACCAAAGAGGGGCAGCTAACATGCGGCAGTCAGAGCCCCTGGACTGAGCAGCTGGGAGCTATTACAAACTGTAAGGGGAAGCGCGGGGCAGTGCTTCCCCCTGGGGCGTAACTATAGAGGGTGCAGGCGATGCGGTTGCACCCGGGCCCAGGAGCCTTAGGGGGCCCATAAGGCCTCTCTTCTCCATATAGGCAGCCCAATACTATGAAAAAAGCATTATAATTGGGGGCCCTGTTACAGGTTTTGCATTGGGGCCCAGACGCTTCAAAATATGTCTCTGTGCAGCATGGTTTAGGTATGGGTACGGGTACAGATACAGAGAGGGGGGGGGGGGGCCCAGCTCACGTTTTGCATCAGGGCCTCTGAGCCTTTAGTTACGCCCCTGGCTTCCCCTTACAGTGAGATCACACAGTGATTGCTTTATGGGGGACGAATGTTTGTTCTGAGCAGACAATCCCCTCCTATGTGTGAAGGACTGTGAATGAACTCTGATTTACAAGCCTTAAAAAGGCGGCACGCTGTAAGGAGCTTGTCAGTGTTAGCAGCATATTGCTTTAATTTCTGTGCTTTGCAACAGATCACTTTCCTAGACAGAGTGCTCCGCTGTAGTCAGCTCTGCCAGAAGAGAATTCCGAGCTGCTCATCGGCAATCCTTTAATTAACTTTAATTAAGAATTTTGCCTAATTCCAAGGTTTAATGCTCATGAACGACTAGTCTTATCCCACATCCACTTTCTGCTAGCCTGTGATTTGTGAATCTTGTCAAGTCGTCTGCCAACACTTATGTTAGCGCCAGTCTCTTGGTCCCTTGCCTTAAATGAAAACATTGTTATCACAAATGGTTTTCCCGGCTCGAGAAGAAATATTTACTGAAAGCGATGCACAGGCTCGGCCTCCCCTCTCAGGCCTCATACTCCACATGTCTGTATTTACTGGATCTCTGCACATTGTCTGCTTTTTGAAATGGCCCATGTTGACGGCATTCTAAAACTGCTGCAGAAGTAGATAATAGACAACCCATGGAAGTCAAAAATGTGTAATTAGTGGATTAAAGTTTGTGAATACCTTGGGCTCATCCTCTATGGCTGCATGCTGGATGCAAGTCTCTTTTAAATGTGGAAGGAGGATGGAGAGAAGGAAAAGGCGGAAGAAGAAGAGAAGGCAGAGGAGGAGGAGGAAAAGGAAGAAGAGGAGAATAAAACAGGAAGAGGAAGAAGAGAAGTAAGAGGAGTAGCAGGAGGAAGTAGATGAGGAAAAGAAGAAGGAGGAGAAAGAAGAAGAGGAGAAAGAGAAGGAAGAAGAAGAGAAAAAGGAAGAGGAGGAGAGAAAGAGAAAAAACAGAAAGACAAGGAAGAGGAGGAGGTAAACAAGAAGGCGGCAATTATTGTCTGTGAAAGGAAACATGTGTCACCTATTGTTCATGATGGCTGTATTAGTGAAAACAGGTTTTAGCACACCCAAATGTTAAAGGGGTTTTCTGATTTTATACAATGTGTATGTGTGTATATATATATATATATATATATATATATATATTGTGGCAAATTGGGGGTTACTCGCCTATCAGATCACTATCCTTTTGTCAGAAATGGGTACCCTGTGCAAAAAGGCCCCAGGAGTCTTGGTGTTTCATTAAGTTCTGGCACCTGCCAGTATTTATTCCATATACAGCACAATGCCATAATATCAACTAAAGTTCATTATCCATATCCCACTAGTATATGGGTTTAGGGGCATCCACCCTGTCAGACTCAGGGTCTTTACAGGTCCACACCAGACTTTTGGCTTGCAGCTCTTTCTGCTCTGCTGAGCTGTCTGTTTTCCTTCCCCTTGAGTGTGTCAGGAACTGATCCTTTAATGTTACTTCCTGCCACACCGACAGGTGAACTTCTTCACTTCACGTTCCAGAATGTCTTTCTAGAGCATCCTACAGGCCATTCTGTATACTGCACTACTACAATATATTATTTTTACTAATGCAGCCATCATTTATATATATGTTTTCATACATATGCGATGCGGTTCAGTGCAATGCGATTTGCTAGAAAATTTTCGAATGCATCTTTCACGAGTTTCAAAATCATGTTTTCTTAGTAGGAAAATTAAAAAATTGCATCACAATTGCATTAAATTCTTATATATATGTCAGTGATGTGATTTTTAAGTAACCCATAGCAAAGATGGGCAGTTTTTTCTGCATTCTCACAGAAAAATAGGACATGCTGCATTTTTTCTGTTTCACACCATCGCTGCTAGAGGATTTTTAACTAAAACAATAAGTTCTATTTCCATGCAAGTTTTGCGTATCTCACAGAGCACGGGATAGTTCTCGGCATTAAAAATCCTTCAGGGCTCATTTACACGGTCGGTTTTCTCATATGATTTCTGTGCATTGCGAGATGCACAATGATCGCATGGGAAAAGAACCCGTTGTTTTTAATGGATGTTTTTACGTGCGCCATATTTCTCTGGTAGTGGTGCGAGAGAACAATTGCAGCATGTCCTACTTTTAGGTGATTTCGTTAAATAATCCCCCGTTCTTCTCTATGGGTGGCAAAAATCCTGTATCATACGCACACGTACGTACAAGTTTAATGCAATGCAATTAGTTTTTGGTCCTATGGGGAATAATGGCCGATTTTCACACGTGCAAAAATCACAAGTGCAGTGATGTAGTTTTCTCTCAAAATGTAACGCACTCACATAAAAATGGCAACTTAACAAGTTTTATATCGCTCTGACTTTCTTGGACCGATATCATACTCGCCTTCATCTCGCCCATGTAAATGCATTTTCAAGGGGATAAACTAAAAGCAAATGCCGGTCTCTGCTCTATTAAGGATCTATTAGTGCAAATTCACTTAACCACATAATTACCCCCAAAACACACATATTTTCCAATATTCCGTATTTCCCCCAAAATACTGTTTTCCTAAAAGCCTTTGGACAAGTCTAATAAATATCACGTGGGCAGAAATGTGATGCCGCGAACATGAACATATAATGGTCGCACCTCAAAGTTAATCATTTTAATTAAACAGAACACGTAATTAAAAAGTATTCACGTGGGACTGATTAAGGAAGCATCAGCGTGCAGGAACAATAAGTAGGAAATTAATGATTAGTATAACAATCCCCTCTGGGAATACAAGCTGGAAGTGAGAGGAAGAAGAAAACACGGCATCTCCTGCGCATCACTGGCTTCGCACATCGAGGCTTTTTATGAACGTCCTCATGACTTCTTGTTACCGTTACTCTGCAGTCAGCTTTGGACCATTTTATAAGAAGTGTTCCCTAAAAAGCACTTGAGCACAACATGGTAAGCTTCAATCAAGTTTGCAATTCCCCTGCAAAGCCGCACCAGGGGAAGTAAGGAATTACATTGGATCTACTGAAATCAATGGACTGTCCATGTAATAGATCAGGCCCGCTCAACATACAGCCTGCGGGCCACAAGAGGCCCAGCAGAGGATTTCTGGCAAACAGCGACATGACTAAGATGTCTAGTATCTAATCGCTAGCCTCTTGACACGTCACAGTCTGCGGCACAGTCATGTCATGCTAGCTACCAGCAGTGAAGAAGATATATTATGATGACTTGTGGCCTTACATTTACAGTAATGAAGTAGAACGTATTTAAGTGGCTGACTTGCAAAGTGAGCCGCTAACAACCTACCTGCAGCCCCAAGGGGTTTGCGGATTTTAATTTTGGCCCCTACCTACAGCCAAGTTGTGTCGGCCTGAGACAGATGAACCTGTTGGGTCCTCCAGAAAGAATGGGGAGAATCTTTGTAGCTATTCTCTGCTCCAGGTAAACAATGGAGGTGATGGATGGGGACCCCCCTTTATTACATTAAAAGGGACTTTTCTGATTGATGACCTATCCTAGGGTAGTAATCCTGGATAACAGGAAAGGTGAAGCACTTCCTTGACTGGTTCCTCAATAAGTCGAATAAGGGTAACAACCTGGTTCCGGTCAACTTATGCGACTATGCTAAAGGCACAACAACCTGTCGTATATCAAACACTCCAGGGTCTACTGGATCCATTAACAACCACTCCCCATAATGGAAGGCTGGAGGCAAAATAATGCACTCTCCAATGGAGGTGACAAAGATCTTCACAACAACGCAATATATGAAATTTACTGTATATTTGAGCCAAAGAGACGCATTTCAAAGCATACAGCCCCTCCCTCATTCAACAGGCAAATGATATACATAGTCGAGTCCAGCCACAAGGACAGCAGTTAGGTGGGCTGGGTGTAACTCAATAAGGCACTGGTAGGTTGTCTCAGGTATCTGGAGCCATGCATCCCGTAGGGTGCGTGCTGGAGGTTCCATAGAGTGAACACAATTATTGAGGTGGTCCCACAGATGCTCAATTTGGTTCAAGTCAGTGGAATTAGGGTGCAGGGAAGCACATGTCAACATCCAACTATCTGATGTAGCAGGAAATGTAACTTACCAGAGAAGGCAACCCTTTGCCAATCAGCGGTGGTCTTATTCTGATACTGCCATGCAAACTGAAGCCAAAGCCTTTTCTTACGATGCACTTTCTTAGCATAGGTGCAGTGACCATCAGTCTGCTTCGGAGCCCCATATGCAGTAGGATACTCTGAACTCCTATTTTAGACACATATCTGGTAGCCCCCTGGTTTATTTTCATGGTGAGCTGCTCCACTGTAGCGTATCGGTCATCCCTCATGGACCTTCATAGCAGACTTCCACCTCCCCAATCAATGGCACAAGGTGCTCTGCAGTTTCCACGTCGGTTATTCCCAATGGTGCCATTTGTCCACTCATGATACACTTTTACCACATCAGCATGCGAACAGTTCACACACTGCACTTTTTCAGAAATACCGCCACCCTCGGCCTAAAAAGCCAATACTGTGCCCTTGACAACAATGAGTGATATGTGAGCAAATGGCCTGACGCACACCTTATATATCCACCAAGCCAGCCCAAGACACGTCACTCCCTTCATGGCTACGTGCTGCCAACATTGAAAGTAGCACGTGGTCATAATAATGTGACTTGACTGCGTGTGTGTGTGTGTGTGTGTGTGTGTGTATACATATATATATATATATATATATATAAAGTCAAAGATATTTATAACAAAATACAGCCCACTTCACTATCCAATTGGCCTCAAGATGTTTTATATCCAATCACAAACCTTTATAAATCATACATATATACACCTGCTATAAGCATCTACATAAATCCCCAGCATTAAATGCTCAGGAGTATGTTGCAAGGAAGGGTGGCACCATATTGGCAAGGGTGGCACACCTGTCACATGACCTATTATATGACTGCACACCATAAGAAAACTTTATTGTCATCTTGGTACTCCATGAGCATGTACTAATGCATGTCCCTGGCAAAATCTCCATTTCAGCGGCCATATTGGTATACCAACGCTGGCAGAAAAAGAATTGAGGCCTCACCTGCTGCCAAACCGATGCTCCAAAAGAGGAGCACCCCCCCCCCCCCCCCGGCAGCCAAGAAACCCAGGGCTGACTGGGTACAAACCTGTGGTCCAGGTTATGTAGAAAAAATCATGGAAAATTAAAATAAGTAACATCAGTCATATCGGATCACCCCAAGCATGTGCATTTATCTATAGGATAGATGATAAAAGCCTGAGACCCCATTGATCCCAAGAATGGGTGTCCAATGTCTTGCAGCGAGCCAGCAGTGAGGAGGAGAGACATGGGACCCCCATTCCTGGGATTGGGTCTCATTTGGCCCATCCCGATAATATACACCTACGCCTGCTCAAATTTGATTTAAGTTTCCATCTGGCCCACAGAGGTGCCGCCAGATGTGACTAATGTTTTAAGAGGTGCAACCCTCTTACTGCATTTGTAGGAATTAGGTGCAAAATTTACTTAAACCAGCAGTAGAAACGCCAGTCTTTGGATATAAGTCCCGTTGTATGGTAATGGACAGGGCCGCACAGTGATGCAGCAAATTCTGTGACCACACAGTGACTTTAAACAACCCTGCAGTTTTAGGACAAAATTCTGTCCTGGGACCGGAGGGGTAGGTCATATTTATTACCTGCCATCTCTCTGATCTGCCGATTCTGCTCATCTGTCCAAGATAACTGCTGCAATTTGCTATCTAGCTGATTACACTGCACTCTGATCATGTGAACAGCGCTGGCCAATCACTGACAGCACTACCAATGCACTATGGGCATTAGGTAGTCTTAAAATTGGATTGGCCATCTTGAACAGCCAAAAACATGACCAGCAGATCGAATAGGTGGCAGAAACCATCAACTACAAGTAATATATCACCTCCCTGTCTGTTCCCAGGGTGGAATTTTGCTCCAAAGCCAGAGGGTCGATTTAAACGTTTCCCTTTGAGCAAAGGACAGACACAAGTCATTTTGTGACCACTGTGTAAAGTCCTACTATGTCGTAGTTCTTACAATGGTCACCAGGTTACTTTCAACTTTTGTTATGGTGAAATTTTGAAACTTTGTCAAGGCAGTCTCGTAAACTCACCACAACTTGTGGCTGATGCTGCGCAAAACAAACTTTGTCAGTGTTGCCGGTAGTTTGAAGTACTTAATTCTTTTCTGCCACCAAGTGGCCATCAGACTGGATGATCCTTCATGCAAGACTTCTATAAAGGTACGTAAACTCAGATGTTATGAGTCAGTAAAACATCTATAATCTCTTCTGTAAAACAGTCACAATGTCTGTTACAACACTCCTAAGGGGACTATTTCACACCTGCACTACTCATCCAGTATAAGAAGCCCTGTTTTCTGTGGAGGTGGTATCTTTTCTCCTCCAGCCCCTCGAAGGGCCGCCTTGGCTGTTGAGGGGATTTTTCATGGAACAGCTTTTCACCACATTTTTGTGCATTGGCCATTTATATGGTTTAAACTGTTTATATGTTTTTATTGTCATTTTTGACTCTATGTAAGTATCTGTGACTTTAAGTGGAGGCGGAAGCACAGTGATGGGGTCTCATGAGGAACAGGAAGTGAGTCAGTCGGACAGCAACACTGTATGAGGTATAAGGAAGCTCCCTTGTGTAATGTGAGGGAAAGATTACAGAACCATGGACACATAAGACTGCATCCTTTGGAAGAGATCTGATATTCAGCAAGGCAAGTTTGGTGGGTTCCATCCAGGGACTTACCTCATTGTGCTCCTCTCCTGCACACCGTCTGGATGGACAGTAATGGTGGTTCCTGCCCTTTCGAGTGCAGGTCCTGAAGAGACTTAGAACATGGACTGAGAGTATTATGCCTGGCAAACCAGGCTACCTTGAGGACATTACTATGGCCCAAAGGGCAATGAGGCATTCAGACCACAGAGAGCAGAGGACTTATCTTGTTATAATACTCCCCGTAAACAGGTTTTGTTGTTTGAACAGTTTTGTTACTCCAGTTTAATAAAGTTACTGAGCATTTAAAATGTCTGTCTCAGACTATACCTCTTTCGGACATTGCCTGCGGGTCCCTGCCCTATCAAGGGCACAGTTTGTGGTCAGGAAATAGCCAAAGCCCATGTGGCCTGACCCCAGGCATGAGGGTCTACTGCCCCTCCACCTATTTCTATGGAGCAGATGATGCTAGTTACTCTAAAAGATCTTGGCCTAGCATGTGCAGATCCTTCTCCAGCCGCAAGTCCACACCATTCCATTCATTTCAATGGCACTGCCAGAGAGCCGAATGCTTGAACTCATCCATCTCCAGCAGTCCCATTGAACTGAATGGTATACTGCCCGAGCACGCGCTGTTCAATATTAGTAATATAGAGGAACACAGGATACCCATTATGCCAACTTGATATACCCATACCAATCCCCTGTGATAGGTGGTAACCTGCTATAATAGCAATACCCCCTTTAAGTCCCTGTCTCTTTAGTCCAGTGCTTATCAAACATTTACTATTATCCTTATGCCTCATCCTCACCAGTGTTGAAAACGTATCTAGATTAAGCTTCTGTTTCGTGAACACAGTAAGAGAATTAATCAATCGGAGAACAGACCACCAAAATTCAACAACTGGTGGGCACCTCACAGCTTCAGAATATATACAGTCAAATATGAAAACCAAGCAACTCTTTCTGGCTCTGCTTCAAAATTCATAGAGTGATTGAACTCATTTCAACACTGGGATAGGGTCATTATTAAGCAGCTTGATAAAAATTATAGTCCAGTGTCAAAACACACTGAGGTTTATGGAATAAAAATTAATCTTTCTGGGGAATCCTGAGCAGCAGTAAGTTGTCTTATCTTTTCTATTGGACTGTATATACAAGGTGAGGCAGAAGTCTGGACATAACCGTATCACTGCTGTAATAATCAGAAAATGGACTTCAATGTGTGGAAGTATTAATTGGGAAGGAGGCTGCATTTTTTTTTTGAGGAGAGGTTTTCAGTGGCCATTTTGAACTCCGCCCTATTGAATTCAGCTTAGGTTTTTCAAATCGGAAGGGGCTTATGTGATACATCAGTCTTGTTTAGAATTGATTTGGAAACACACTTGAAGTGTCAGTTGTGTCTTATCTTTACTTGTTTAGGAGTTAAGCAAGGGCAAAGTTTCCCAAAGTGCTTTACATGACATGTTTGATATGTCCACCATTCTGTCAGATGCACATAGTTAGAGGTTTAATCCGGTCTTTGTGAACACATTGAAGAACTGAAGGTGAGGTTTCTTCACAACGCTGCAGGATTCACTGTTTCAGTTGAACCATATTGAGTGTGGGTTTCTTTTACATACACAAGGGAATTTAAATGGCTCCTTGGTGGTCATGCTACAGGACTTCAATGCCCAACCCAGTGCCCAGGAATTGCACATAGAGCCACAGCAAAGTGCGGAGGTGCTCAATCCTGTTAAAAGTTATGTGGGAACTGACTGCTGTCATTGAGCACACATGGGAATATATGGTAGTATCCTGTAATATCTGGAGGTACTTCTTACCTGTAAGTGATCCATCAAGAAAAAAGGCCCTGGCTGTAGGACCCAATTTACCAACTCTGTCCTCTCTTAACACCTAAATAAGCAAAGATGGGGCAAAACTTAAACTTTCAGTGTGTTTACATCTGTTCTAGTCAAGATTGATATATCACATGACCTTCTTCTCATTTGAAAACCCTAAGCTGAATTCAATACGGTGGAGTTCAAAATGGCCAAAGAAATAATCACCAAAAAATGCAGCCTTCCTCCCCATTAATGCTTTTATACATTAGAAGCCAAGTTCTTCTTTGGCACACCAGGTAAGTGGGTAAATGCAGACTTTTGCCTCACCCTGTATGTAGGCTTCATAGTAACCACCTAGACAGATCATTGACACCAACACCACTGACTTCAAGCTTGAAGGTCCCATATCAATGACCTATTAGCACAGTCTAGAGTTGTGCCAAGTTTATACCATTCACCAAGGAGAGAGCACATCCACTCATTTCTTGTCCTTGCTTTCATCTTTCGGATACAGATTGGGTTTGACACTCACCACATACAGCTAATAGTGCCCGTCTCCCCTAATGCAGGTATCACACAGTATTGCCCCAATGTAAACCTTAGTTGTCTCATTTTAGGAGGAGAAAACAAATATCAGAACAGGAAAAATATTTTTGGGAGTTTCAAAATTAATTAACTATAATAACGAACATCTTTATTCCCTCGGTCTTTGATTTCAACATGGCTTCTTGACAGGTTTTCAGTTGAGTTACATTTGAGATGTACCTATTGCATGACTCTTTTTTGAAAACCCCTGTATATCACTTCTATAAGCGAAACACTAAGATTCTTTGGTGTTTGATCTGTGTCTTAATACATTAAGACAAGTTACCTTATTCCTTCAGACTCGGGATGAGTAGATCTACATGAAATGGAAAAATCAACCGAAACACAAATGTTTTCGTTTCCCAAACGGAAACATATAGAAGCAAAATAAATTTATTGGTTTTTAGAACACAAACCACTTGTAGACGTTTATCATTGATAAGTTACTGTTTGAAAAATCTTTTCTACAGGAAAGAAAATAGTAAGAATAAAAGAATGCGGCATCGTTCCCAAGCAATGTAGTCTGTAGGCACGTTGGTGAATACTGAGCAGCTCTGCAGCCATCTGAGCAGTATGTAGAATGAGGAGACCTGAAAGAGAAACAACATGGTAGACGATTACGAGGAAAAGACAACGTAATAAAGGATTGAAAACACTGAAATTTAAGGTTTGCTTAAATACGGATTTAGCAAAAGGTTGACACTTAAAAGGTGTTATCATGAGGCTTTGTCATTAATAGTAAAAGCCCTGGACAAGTCATCAATAGTTGATCGGTGGTGGACCGCTGTCAGCACTGTCAACATTTCAGCAGCCCGATTTGGTACTACAGGCACAGTTCCCATTGAATTTAATGGGAGCTGTGCCTGTAGGACAAAACCAGACTACTTCAACATGGATAGTGGTATCTGCTTCCTGGACTGTCCACATTCACAGAGGACCACCACCGATTTACTATTGATAAATCACTTCCAGTATAGGTCATCAATAGTTGAAGTCCCAAACAACCCCTTAAATGCAGTGTTAGACAATTTTAGATTGGTACATAACACAAGGGCCGTTGAAAAACTCAAGTTGCAAGCAAAGTTTATATTCATTTCAATGGGTATTTGGCCTACAATACCAAGCCTGGCCACTACAATAAGAACAGGGACATCTGCTTCTTGCAAAATTCAGTTCAGCACACCAGTTAACAGCCGATTGGCAAGGAGCCCAGGCAACAGACCCCAACCAATCTACTGTTGATTACTTATCCTGAGGATAGGCCAACAATAGTTTACAAGACAATCCCTTTGAAGTTTGAAACCCAGTACTCAATGCATTAACGGGATTGTACCACAATTGATTTTTATCACCTATCCATAGGACGGGTAATAAAAATTTGATTGGTGGGGGTTTCACCGCTGAGACCCCTAACCTATTCTGAGAGTGGGGCTCATGCTCCCTTCTTCACCTCACCGAAGGCCTGCTGTAGACACCTGAATTGATGTGGAAATTAAAAGGAGTGGCCATCAAACATGCATGTCACTGCTCCATCCATTTCAACGAGGCTGAAGGGAAATCGCTGAGTACAAGTAGTTGGCCATTTCCGGAAATTCTATTGAAAATGAGTGGAGTGGCACCAAACATGCTCCACCGCACTCCATTCAATCTCCACATCACTGCACTGAGGATGAGAGGGGACATGGGATCCCTATTCTCAGGATCAGTGATTGTCTCAGGGGTGAGACATCCACCAGAGTTTTAACACTGATCCTATGAGTAGGTAATAAAAGTGAAGTGTGGTACAACCCCTTTAATTGTCAAATTAAGGAGTTTTTTCCAGTATCAATGACCTATCCTCAGGAAAATATCAAATATCAGATTAGTTAGGGTCATCAATATCAGATTAGTTGGGGTCTGTTGCTTGGAATTCACACCGATCAGCTGTTGGAAGAGGCAGCTGCACTCGGTTGAACACTATGACCTCGTCACAGACCAGTGGCATGATGTATATTTATCTCGTGGCCTAAGAGCAGCCAAGTCGCATTAAAATAAAGAGAATTGATCGACTATACAAGGTTTCACCACTGTCCCTGGCCTGTAATGAAGAGGCTATGGCGGTTACCCAAATTTCTTCAAACGGGTGATAGGCAAAGCTTCTGTGTGGTGGCCCCCCCACCGATTGGATATTGATGACCGATCTAAAGCATAGGTCAAAGAGTCCCGGAAAACCCCTTTTATGTACATTGATATGTTTGAGGTATTACATTTGTCTCTGCTCCAATACAGTATATACAAATCAGTATCACAGAACCCAAGTCTTAAAGGGGCACTAATCACTAAAAGTAGTTGACAATGCCTTTGTGTTAAAGTGAGACTCCCAGTAATCAGGTGTAATCTCTGGTGTAATTTGTAGTGTACAATTTTCATGCAGCGCCCCAACAGGAAAAAGTAGGCATCACACAATTCTCATTGAAATGAAGGCGCTGTCTGTGTAACACGCCAATGTGCTGGGTCCTCCTGAGAGACATGTAGCCATTCTATGTTCTGGCTAATAGGTTAGGTTCCTAAATGGTGGACTCTCATATTAACCCAGAATTTTCTGGGTTATTTTCCGCTGTTTATTGTCAGATCCAAGTAATACCACGTTTCCCTAAAAATAAGACCTAGCAGTGGTTTTGCTGAAGTACTAAATATAAGGCCTCCCCCGAAAGTAAGACCTAGCTCTATCCCTGCTGAGAGAGTCTGCTGTGATAAGCTCTCCCTGGTGGCCGTAAACTGCAATACCGTCCCTGCTGTACAAGTGGTCCAGGAACTGCTGTGGGTGATCGTTACAGTCTCCAGGCAGTGTGTGGGAGCCAGGTACTTTACAGCCCTTATTTTTTGTGGCCGTGTGTATGAGTCAGGCAACCAGTGTGTCACTTTGATTCTTTAGGGGGTGATCATTACAGTCTCCAGACAGTGTGTACATGGAAATAATGGTAGTAACAAGAAATTCTTGACAGGATTCACAGTTTGTCTGGTTCCGCTGGTCTGTGATGACAACTACTCTACAGTATATAACAGTTCATTTTTTGTTCAACAATGGGAAAATAAGTCATCCCCTGAAAATAAGACCTAGCTCACCTTGGGAGCAACATTAATATAAGACACGGTCTTATTTGTGGGGAAGCAGGGTACATGGTATGGCAATTTACTTCAATAAGGCTGAGCTGCAATACCTAACCCAGCCTGCAGACAGGCATGGCAGAATGCTTGAAGATAGACCCCATTTTGCTCATCTCAGAAATTCATGGAAAGGGAGTCTTTGAGGCTTAAAAATTGATAGCTTATCCTTATGGTTGGCCATCAAACAATGTTCAGTTTGGGCTTGACCTCTTGAAACCCCCACCAACTAGCATAGTGAAGGGGTCACAGCGCCTGTTTGAATGGGACAGAACTGCAATACCTGAAACAGCCACAATGGAGGCGGTGCAGTACTTGCAGGAAAACTACAAACCCCTCTTTGTGCTGACTGGGTGGATTTCAGGAAGTCAAATCCCCACCAAATCACACACTGATGGCGAATTCAGGCGATAGGCTATTGATGTGTAAACCTCTTTAAAGGGGTTGTCCCGCGCCGAAACGGGTTTTTTTTTTTTCCAACCCCCCCCCCCCCCCGTTCGGCGCGAGACAACCCCGATGCAGGGAAGTAAAGAAAGTTTACCGGAGCGCTTACCTTAATCCCCGCGCTCCGGTGACTTCAATACTTACCGCTGAAGATGGCCGCCGGGATCCTCTGTCTTCGTGGACCGCAGCTCTTCTGTGCGGTCCACTGCCGATTCCAGCCTCCTGATTGGCTGGAATCGGCACGTGACGGGGCGGAGCTACACGGAGCCGCTCTCTGGCACGAGCGGCTCCATAGAAGACTGCTGAAGACCCGGACTGCGCAAGCGCGGCTAATTTGGCCATCGGAGGCCAAAAATTAGTCGGCACCATGGAGACGAGGACGCCAGCAACGGAGCAGGTAAGTAAAAAACTTTTGATAACTTCTGTATGGCTCATAATTAATGCACAATGTATATTACAAAGTGCATTATTATGGCCATGCAGAAGTGTATAGACCCACTTGCTGCCTCGGGACAACCCCTTTAAGTCTATAGCTTATAAAAGTATTAATATAAAAAGTAGTAACCACACATTACAATCAATGTTCCTGCTGATACACTAAGTGACATTAGGAAGCAGTCAGGAGTTTTATAGGATGTCCATCACGCCACTGAACACTATGGTCACCATCTCTGGATTCTGAAATCCTTTTACAAGGAGGACTGATTGTATTCTACAGCACAGAACATTTTGAAAATATGGACTTTAAGTGAAGAATTATCATCAATGTCAACTTTTGGAAGCAAAAATAGTTCATATATGGCTTATGCTGTATTTTTTAATCAGTCAATATAGCCCACCAAGTTTGGTGCAGGAATAATCAAACTTAGAGCTTTGTGACACTGGACTTTACAGTGTAAGTTTTATACAATATTAGATATGCACACTGAATGGCCCCTTTATTAGCGTCCCTGACCCTCTCACGATTGGCGCCTCCCTGTATGGAAATTCTCCCCGTGACCCCGGGGCATAAAATCACATGACAAGTTTTCCATGGACCAGTTTCAGTGTGAATCCACATTAGATGAGTAAATCCAGCGATCGGAGTGACTTCCAACAAGGCCGGGTCATTAGTGCTAGACTAGCCGGGAGCCTCACCACCAACCACAGGGGGTTCTGTCATGTAACGGTGTGGAGAGTATACAGAGAATGGTGTGATCGGGAGAAACCATCCAACAAAAGGAGATCCTGTGGAAAGAACTCCTCACTGAAAGGGATTAGAGGAGGAGGATAGCACAAATTACTGTCATTGCACAGTCAAGAGCAGTCAAATATAATACTGGCTCTCCAGCTAATAACTCTCTATTCCTTAGCGCAGATTTGCTATAACAGCAGACAATCACTTCCAGCGCCCTTGTGTAAAAGACAGACAAAACTCCAGAGGACAAGAGTGCAAAAACTGTATCAACAAGCAGTCGAAAAACCTATGAGAAGACAAATCCAGATTTCAGTTGCCTGGTGCTGATGGGAGAATTTGGCACAAGCAGCATTAATCTATGAACCCTTCCTGTCAGGCTGACGGAGGTGCAGGAATGATGCAGGGAATGTTTTCTTGGTGAACCCTGGGTCGTCTGATGCTTGCAGATGGACGTCACGATAAATTGCTGTGGTCTGAAGGCCAAAGGAGGTCCAAAGCGCTCTTAGATGGGCATCCCATTGCAGCTCTGACACTAGTTGCTTAATGTATCCCCTTTACTGATTTTCTAGCCTGAATGATCAGAACTGGTCATGTTACCCTCCAAAAAGCCATTTTCCAAGCTTCTGATGTAGTGTACATCCGTAGAATAATACTTCCAGATAGGGCAAATATATGCTGCCACTAGTGACAAAGCCTTCATTATCTAGCCAGATATGCAGAAGTAGCTGCTGCATCATCAACCATGTGTGGTATATGTAACAGTTGCTTTAGGTGTAATGGGCATGGCGAACAGATTCCATGAGCTCATGAGAAGGGCGGAAGTATGCAGGGCAGTACCGGAAGTGACATAGCCCCTTATACAAAGCAAAGCAGGAAGAATCTACATAAAAACAGAGAGACTGTCCTGTAAAATAAGGATGGAATAAATACTTGGGGTATTACTAATGCTGGGCAGAACGCTATTAAGAACTGAAAAAAAAAACAGGAGTGGGAAAACCCCTTTGACATCATCCTACACAAAAAGCTGTTCTTGGATTGTATTGGTTTCAATTACATTTTAACAGATGAGAAAGTCCTCACTTCATCATTACTTCTAATTCATTAGATATTAATTGACTTCTAGCAATGATGTCACCTTCTGCTCTTCCCAGCCCCCCCTTCCCCATTCCCCAGGCAACTAGATAAGGATATGATTATTTCAACTTGTAATGACTAAGAGTAGAACTCTCTTAGGAGACCACGGATTATGGGATTACGGTCTGGAGACTAGCAAGAATGGGACCCAGACTCATTAGCACTATCCTAAAAACTACATGATGCCCTTCTAAAACAAGAATGTCTAATATGTCCTAGATTTACATGGGGTAATACAAACATATATGGCTACAAAGCTTTTCATCAAGGAGAGATCCAGTGCCTTTAATGTCTGCCAGCCGAAAAGTCTATAAAATGCCTCCAGTACCTAAAAAAATATATATTTTACCTTGAATTTGGCTATACAAAACATTTATTTGACCAGTTTGCGAAAGCTGGAGGGCTGAGAGGGGACATGCACAGCATATTGACCCAGTTAACTGTGCACCAAGGAAACGGCAGAAAGAAAATGTAGATGTTACTTGGCAATCACAACCAATCACAAATCAGCATTTCAAGAAGTTTTCGTCTTGGTGGGTGAACCTTGCGTAATTGTGCAGTGTCCTGTTGCTACCTGGAAACTATAAATCAGGTTGCTACTGACAAATCTATTTTTATTTAGTGTTCCTATGTAGCACTTTGAGTGCATAATGGAGTCCTGGTGTCAATGGGATGCGGGCGTGATGAGCTCATTAATACCAGCCATTCTTATACCCAACAAAATGACAGTCAGATATTAAATGATCCTATTGAAGGGACTTCATCGATAATCAAATGGATAATTTATTAATACTTAGCAATTAGACCTATCTGATATACTATCTGAGGAATACAGCGTTATGAATGCATGCAGAATTCTAAAAAACACCAAATTATATTACCAGTAGTATGTAGGAATGCAAAGGAAAAACACAGTTTCCTTATTAAAAAAAACATTTTTAAAAAATATTCTATTAAAAGATTGCGGTGTATTATATTTGACTTTTGTACACTTGCTTGGGATGACGTTACATCCAGCAGATGTTCTCCTACTGGATCATCTGCTTTCTAATCTGTTGGGACAGTTACGCAACTGCTCCAACATCGATCCATTGAAGTGGGTCATCAAACCTCCCTGTTCAGCCAGCCTTACTTAGGGTTGAGTTCCACATTGGCTCACTTCCATTTAAACATCTCTGGCTTCTGCAGTGTGGTTGCTGGTGATAGCAGTGTTTTCTATTGTGTTGATCTATGCTTCTTATCTATTATTCTTGGGACAGTCCAGTTGTTACACCATTTGACTCTACTGTACATTCTCAAGGTATCTGATCACTGAAACACAGTTAGTATCCAGGAAAGGAGACCACTATAGGTGAAGTTCTGCCATTTAGCTGTAAAGGGATACAGCGACACTCTGGGCCTCCACAAACAAAGATAACTGCACCTGCTTCTCTGACTACCTGATGCACACTGTGCATTAGTAAGTATCATTAGTCTAACACACAACACCTGCTTTGATTGACCAGTGCAGCCCAAATAGTATTCACTGGTTAAGTAGGAACAGCATGTCGTGTCTTAGACCAGTGTTTCTCAACTCCAGTCCTCATTTTTCCCTAACAGGTCATGTTTTCAGGATTTCCTGAGTGTTGCACAGGTGATGTAGTTCTTGTCAGTTCCCCAGACATTGTCATATGTGTTCTCTCTATAGGATATCCTGAAAACATGACCTGTTGGGGGCACTGAAGACTGGAATTGAGAAGCGCTGTCTTAGACTACCAATGCATATTAATTCACAAAGAGCATCAGATAGAGAAAAAGTTTGGTCATCTTGTCCAGGCTAGGAGGGTCACTAAGTTCCGGTACGTAGGGCATTTTTGTATGAGTAGCTAATCAGCTTCTACACAATGTGGGCAAAAGGAGGCTGGATGCAGAATCCCAGCAGCTGTCAGTCTGAGTGAGAGGACCTACAACTATAGTCCGTCGGTTCGGGCAAATAGATTTGCTAAAAGGTATGTCTTTAGGTTTCAAAATTCATTGTTTATATTGGAGCTCGAATCAGCTTACAGATCACAACATGCATTAGATGCAATTGGAAGTCCTCTGTTTATTGGAGTAACAAGCAGACGTATATATACAAAGACATTTGCTGTGAGGCTAGAACACGCCTCACTTGTAATAATTATAATTTATATGTACTCTAACACAAATTGAAACTATTGAGGAGAGTTGCTAAATTCTAGCCAGGTCGAGCATATTTGGGTGAGGCTTGAACTTACACATGCCTTGCTGCTAACATTGTAGAGAAACAGAGAAGTGATGTACAGACAGATGTGTTGTGCCCTACATTGTAGATATGTTGTGCCCTACATTGTAGATATGTTGTACTCCAGTACAATGCTTAGTTGCTTTCACTTTAAGAGTGTTACTGATATGTAGTGTTATGAAGTAAAATTCAGGTGCTCACACCCTCCCGTGAAGTGCTACACAAGCTGTATATACATAATGCAGTATGTTATGTGTTAATAAAAAGGCCGTTCATTGCAGCCATAAACCATGTTTCCATCTGTCACCACACCATCACACCACCACCTTTTATGTAGTGCCCACTTGGAATCATTACAGATGGTGGATCTTTCCATATCTGAAGGTTATAGGTTAGCAGTGTTTGACTGGACAATGTTCTGCCCACTAGGGGAAATGATCCTGAGGGTTCACTATCAACCTATACAGAACTTGTGCATATTTACTCTTAACTACATCATAAACAAAGATGTTGTTAAGATGTAGCCAACAATAACTTGCCACTTAAAAGATTGCTGCAGGAAGCAGGCAGCTCTGTTGATTGTGCAGTGGCCCGAGTTGGTATTGCAGGTTAAGCCCTATTGAACTGAGCTTGCAGTCCAACGCACAGAACAATGTACAGACATGACTACTTCCTGCAGCAAAACAGCTAGAAGTAGGACAACCCCTTTAACACAACAAAAGCCATCGAAAAGGTCAAGTTAAGGTTGCAACTATGCATTTACGAAGTTAAGTGTCAAGCTAACATTTGCTACAGTAGATCTGTATGCTGTAATTGTGCATTCCTCACATATGGACAATGAAGGCTAAGCTATAGATCTGTACATCAACACTACAGCCTACAGTGTCTTCTAGACGGCAAATATGGCCCCTATAATAGAAATCTATAAGCAAAACCTAGGTGATGCAATGTCTTCTAATTTGCTCCTCTCTTCCCAATGACCGCTCCACTAGTTTTCTGGCCATTCTGACCCTGTGTGATTAGTGTTCAGTATCCAGATTGCAGGATTATCAATATGTTCATTATTTTATTGGTTTTTCAATCTTTAGCATTTTATGTAGCGTCTTCAAGTCAATGCTTTCTTCTAGCTCAGTAATCCAGGAATCAAAGTGTTTAATGGTCAATTTATGAAAGAAATAGTTAACAATCTGTAGGACCTCTTGGCGAGTGCTTTTACTGCTTGTTCACACATAGTGGGATTGGTGCAAATTTTTCACAGCAGAAAAACCAAACAAAAATTTGCATCAAAAATGTCAAAATCAACACAATTGGTGCATATTTTGACTCTGATTCGGCTGTGATCCACAGTGGATGCCAACCTGCACATAACGGAGCTTGTCATACCTTTGAATACAGAGCGCTCGCTGCCAGCACCAAGAGGACAGTGCACACCGTCACCCAACCACTTCTGAGCGCCATCTTTCCCCCGGTGACAAGCAGCCCTATTTCACATCACCTGACCAGGGCGTCAATCAGTAGCAGTTGGCTGTGTGCTGCACTCTTAATGCTGGCAAAGAGCACTTAGTATTCAGAGGCGCGAGGAGCGTCATTATGTGCAGCCTGAAATCAGCGACTGGTCCGCAGTTAAATCGATCAAAATCCACATCAATGCTGCAAATTTTTATGCGGAATTGGCACGGATTTTGCTGCGAAAAATCTGTACCATTTCTGCCAAGTGAGAACCTACCCGTACACTTCATTCCTACAGCGTGGCATCTGACAGTATTATGCATTTGCAGTCCAGTTATGATAAGGTGAGTTCACTCCACAAATGAAGGTGTAAGGGACCATAGAGGGAGCTTTAGAATAGCCATGTTGTCTGACTCCTACAGTGAATAGTGTAGTTGCATAATACAGCACCAATTCCAAAAAAACACCAAAAAACTGAGACTGTAAAATGTAAATGCTAAGAAAAAAAGAATGCAAGGATTTGAAATCTCATCTAACTATATTTTATTCACACTAGAACATATAATACATATCAGAGGATATGGGGGGGGGGTGGAGACATTCTTCTATTTCATTGAAAAAAATAACTTATTTAGATATTGTTGGCAGCAACAAAACTCAAAAAAAATTAGGCCAGAGCCATGTCTATCATAGTGTAGCATCCCCTCTCCTTTTACACCAGTCTGTAAACGGGGAAGTGAGGAGACCCACTGCTGGTGTCTTGGGAGAGGAAGGTTGTCCCATTCTTGTCTGATGTAGGATTCTACTTGCTCCACAGTCCCGGTCCCCTTTTCCAGATTTCTTGTTTCATAACACGCCAAATGTTTCCTATTGGTGAAAGGTCCGGTCTGCAGGCGGTCGGTTCACCCCCAGACTCTTCTTCTGGAAGCCATGCTGTTGTGATGGATGCAGTATCTGGTTTAGGATTGTCTTGCTGATATATGCAAGGTCTTCCCTAAAAGAGACATTGTCTGGATGGGTCATATGTTGTTCTGCAGCCTCTATAGACTACTCAGCATTGATCGTGCCTTTCAGGATGTGTGTGCTGCCCATGCCATAGGCACTAATGCACCTCCAGACCATCAGAGAATGAAAAAGTGTGATGGCTTAGTTGTTAGCACTGATACCTTTGTGTTCATTCTTCTCCAGAGTAGGAGAAAAAGAAACAAGTGTGGTGGCTCAGTTAGCACTGCTGCTTTGCAGCGATGCATTTTTGGTTCAAATCTGATGAAGAGCAACATCTGTATGGAGTTTTTCAAAGTCCATGCAAATGTTTTCCTTGATTAAATATGAACTTAGGACCCTAGCACTGCAAGCCAACACTGCTAACCACTGAGTCACATTCACTTAAGATGCTAAATTCTGGTGGCTAAAGTCACTCATTGACTTTAATGAGAATTGGGTCATCCAGATTATTGAAATAACCAGGTCGGGAGTAATTGGACCAATGTTTCCAAAAATAGTCGCTTATCATTGCAAAAATGTGGCAGAATTAAACCAATTCTACAAAAAAACAAGTTGTGTTTCAGTTAGAAGGGAAATCTAGAATGGCGTAAGTATATTTTCATAGTTCTGTATTGAAATTATTGCAAATTCTGTTGGAACGTACACACTTGGTAAAACATTTTAATTACAAATAACTGCTATCAAAAAGGTAGAAAGGGGATGAAGTTGAAAGGCCTCGAAGCTGCACAGGTAATTTACTTGGCATTCTGATAATATATGCACACATCCAATGCAACTCCATGAAAGTATATGACACAAGGTTACTTTCATTCTACATCAAAAGCACACAAGAACCTAACCCTCCCGAAGCAAGATGTGTCTTCATGAGGTCTCATTAAACCACATCATAGCCGGGAAAATCAAATTAAGCCAGCAAAAATATCTACATGTATATATTAGGAAGTGACACTAGAACTTTTCCCATCACATTTTCCCCTGGTTAAACTTTAGAATTATTTTACAAAAAACACATTACGGATAGAGCTGGTTGAAGGTCATAAAATGATGAAAAAAGTTAGAATAATTTTACACAGCGTATATTATACTAGGACTAAAGCTGGATTTTTAGCAGGAAATATAAAAACGGATGGACTACCCTTAGGACATGCCAACAATAGGAGGCTGGGGGGGTCCTGATTCTCAGAAACTCTTACCAAATCAGGTGATTGAAGGGGTTGCGGTGCTCAAACAAATGCCATATCCCCTTCATTATTTTCCAGTCACAGCTCTCTATTTTTAGTAGTGGCCACGCTAGAACAGAGCTGTGCCTGGCAAACGACGAAGGAAGCATGGCCACTGTCCAGTCAACTGATAGGAAAATCAAGATCTCCAATGACCTACCAGATATTAATGATAGGCCAACAATTTCGTAATCCCCGATAATACCTTTAAGTTTTCAATTGCTCTTACTGCCATTAACCTTATAGACAAAGGAGAGTCAAAAATTATCCACTGGCTGCAGAATTTACTTTAATCAAAAGACAAAATACATTTATTAACATAATCCCCCTGCTTTGTCCATCTGTCAACAAGCTTTCAAATTCCCTCATTAAAAAAAAAAATGTTTTAGACTGAGCTGCAAGCCATGAATGCACCAATGTCTTCATCAGACATGAATGGGCTTTTATCAAGGAACCAAACAGGTGATAGTCAAATGAGGATCAGGAGGTCACATAAGTAGCCTTGGTGACTGGAAGACACAAAAGGCCCTGATGACCCATATGGCTGAAAAAGACAGGCAGTTTGAAAGGAGAGAGCGTCTTCCCTTCCCCAGTGGGACCTGGTCCTAAAGCAGATGACAGCCATACGGACTTGAAAGGACAGAACAAGCTGCTGTATGTATAAGACTAGTCCAACTAGACAATAGTGTGCACACACTTGGGACACTATGATGGATGGATGTGACTAAGGGAGTACCTCCCTAAAGAGAGATTGTGATATGGAGATGGAGACCACACATCATTTTTAGTTTGTTGAGGGAAGTCTGTAGGTATAGCCTAGGTATGTGTAAGATAGTTAGAAATTAAGGTTATGTACTACCTACCCTACCTTGTCTCGTTTGGGTATAATGTGATAGGAAACAAGCATTTCAACTTGTGGCATTATGTGCCAGCAAAAGTACGTGAGATAAGTGTACTAAAGATGTCTGTTCGCAGTTAAGACGCATTGAGTCCAAAGTGACACAGGACTCCTAAATTCACGATTATGGCACCAACGGTGTGCAAGGCCACGATGTTACCATACCACAGACCTTCGAGAATGTAATATGGAGTACAAGAGCTCTCACTGGCAGCTTCACCTCTTATTGGCCAATTCCAATCAACTTCAAATGATTGTCTAGAGTACCACTCTTTCCCAAATTGGTACAGTGGGTCCCAGAAATGCCCTGGTCTCCAGACATGCATGACACCCTACAGAATTGATCTGTTTGTCTGGAATGCCATTTTTAGTGTAATGGTATTTGGGAGTTTCACGCTATAGTCTTTTCCTAGCTACATCTCACTTACACCTTTAAATAATGAAGAGATGTCTCAGTTTTCTTATTTAGCATAGATTGCCAAGGAAATAAGATGAGTTATTTATTATTTTCCGCAATACTGAAAACAAACCCTAATAGAAGGGCTTTTTGGCTTTGAACTTAGAAAGGTCTAAGTAGTGAGCTGAAGCATTTAATAGAAGACGCCAAAAGCTTTGCTAACATTACTACTGCTGCCTTAATGGAAAATGTGATAGAAATGTCATCAGCATAGTACAAAATAATGGCAGCAGCCAGATGGCCTCGTGGGAAATTTGGAGATATATTTGCAAAACTGAATTTATAAAAAGTCTCCTTACTCTTTGTCCCTGGCGATTTGCGGCATATACTTGAAATGGAACTTTAATCTGTGAGATGGACATAAACCATAAATATATTTACTGCATTTCGTAGATGGGTTGAGTGGCTTAACAATATGTTTTTTGAGAAATGGAAAAACTAACACCGTGGACTAAGGACACACAGCAGAACCTAGAGTCCAGAGCCTGTACAGAAGCACTTAGAGTCCCTGTAGCTCCATAATATGGAGACGCATGTGACACTGGGTAGATTGCCACCATATTGCACCATAGTACTAAGATATTAAAGGGGTTGTCTCGCGGCCAACATCAAAATTTTACTTTGGCCCATTCCCCCTGTCCCCCCCCCCCACAGGCATAAAATAGCATTTTAAAGCGGTTTTTAAACCGCTTGCTACTCGCCGATGTGATGAAAGATGAACTTATAAAATTCTTCTCCCAAGATGGCCGCCGGTCCTTTCTCAGGGATGCACTGCGGTTTTCTCCCATGGTGCACCGCGGGTCTTCTCCCATGGTGCACCATGGGCTCTGTGCGTTCCATTGCTGATTCCAGCCTCCTGATTGGTTGGCATCGGCACACGTGATGGGGCGGAGCTACGCGATGATGCGTAGAAGGGGCGGAGCCAGAAAGCCGCTCGTGCCCGGACCGTCCAGAAGGGAGAAGACCCTTCTGCGCAAGCGTGTCTAAAAAAGCAAGAAGACCCCGAAATTAGACGGAGCCATGGAGACGGGGACGCCAGCAACGGAGCAGGTAAGTGAATAACTTCTGTATGGCTCATATTTAATGCACGATGTACATTACAAAGTGCATTAATATGGCCATACGGAAGTGTATAACCCCACTTGCTTTCGTGAGACAACCCCTTTAAGATAAAGTTATGCGATGAAGTAAATACACCCCACATTTTTTTTTTTGGTTGAAGAAAAAAATTAAGGTTTTGGTTGAAATTTATGGTATCCCCATGCCAATATTGGAAGAAAAAAAAAGAAGTTCTCTGAAGCCTTGAGAAAGAAGGTTATAGATTATTTTTGGAGTTTCAATAATTTGGATGTGTCATTCTACTGGGCAGAAGATAAGTAGAAAAATTTTCAAGCAAATGCCAACTAGCCCTGACAAGGCTGTCCTAGGAACAGATGGCAAGATCCTGAAAGTAGTTTCTCAGAGCCCTAAAATTTAATCAAAGGATTTATAGATGGCTCTCTATTTACACATGGTGAGTTTATCATAAAAATGATGATGCACAAATTAGGTGCTAACAAGAAGAGACTGTTCTTGTGCAGACATACACCAGGTTTTCAGGTACAATGTGCTCTAGATAGATATGTGAAACCTACAGCTTTTGACCTCAGCATCATTAAATGGGCCTCTATCCAGAGTGTATCAGACATATCCTCTTTCTTCACCCAATTTTGTAAAACTCAACATGGAGAAAACAGAGTTTGTTATGTTACCCCCATCTCACTCAACCCCCCAAACAGACCTATTAACCACACGTGCTCCACACGTTGCACTGTCTGCCCCTTCAAGATAACCTTTGATTATGTCCAGTCCCTCAAATTTTACATCCAAACCCTTAAAACTGCTCATCACTCAAATATAATCTTTAGGATATGATCATTTCTCAACCTCAAGTCAACAAAAATGCCAATACATGCCCTCATCATCTCCTGCCTAGATTAAGGCCCTTTTAGATGAGCTGATCCTCGTATGAATGAGTATGTGACGTCCCCGCCAACTCATTCAGTCTCTTCAGACAGGCAGATCATCATTCTTGTTCAACGTTTCACATTCCTATGGGTGAGTGTTTAAACGCAAGGAGAAGTGAACAATGTCAATGGATATTTTTAACCCTGCTGAAACTGAATGACGAACGAAAAGTGCATGATTCGAACAATTCTCATTCGTCGTTTGGGTTGTTTGTTTTTGTTTAAACGATCATTTGGTCTTCTTTTGCTCATTTGAAGGAATTTTTTTTTAACAATAACCGTTATGTTTAAAACACAGCATGACGCACCATCCTCCCTTGTGACCTCCCATCCAACACTCTTGCGTCCCTCCAATCCATTCTCAAATCTGCTGCCTGCCTAATTAACCTCTCCCCTGTTACTATTCTGTCAATCCTTTCACTGGCTACCCACTGCCCAGAGAATTCAAATTATCAATGACATACAAGGTTGCTTACAACCAGTCCATCCATGCATCTCTGACCTGATATCTTGATACCTCCTCACATCTCAAGTCTACAACTTGTCCACCTGCATACATTTCTGATCTCCAGTTCACAGCCTGTCTTCTCCATACATCTGACCAAATATTCTGATAACTCCCAATAGAATCTCCTATACAGGATGTACTGAAAAAGCCAGATCCAGAGCTCTATCCTAATACTAGTGTCCTATGCTGAGATAACAATAGCGTACTTCAATAGGAAGGCATGGATGCGCTACACAATGATATGTTGCATGGGTCACTGTGGGCCCTGGAACATGGATTACAGTTTTGTGTTGTGGCCAATGTAAGAGAGACAGTAAAGCCTAAATTTGAAAAGTTTAAGCATGTAACAAGCAGAAATCCACTTTCCTGTGGGACCGCTGATATAACTGAAGTAAGGAAAGCAAACTCAAAGTGGCCCCCTTCTGCTAGGATAGGAGCACTTCATCCAGGAAGTAATCCACTGTCTACTGCAGGAGATTCAGGTACCGATCTGCTTTTAAGAGTCCGTGGAAAAAACAGGTCCAACAAGGTGATTGCACCAAATACCAACCCACACACTGATATTAGCATTATCTTTTGATTGGGTTGTGCCCTTGCTGGTAATTTACACTGCAACGTTGCTTAGCTGTTCAACAGCCTTGCAATAATAGGGTCAGCCCTGGGCTGCACTGTTGAATGGTTCCATGCATGTATCATAGCAGAAGGCGGCTATTAAGTAAACTACTGAGTCCCATGGAACTTAGATGCAGAAAGCAGATTTCTGCTTCTCAAATGCTACTCTTAAACTTTTGGGTTTCACTTTCTCTCTTACAGGTGACCATGTGCCATTCCATCCTGTAGCACATCCATGTACACCATTGGTATTTGCATATAGGCATACAGGATACCAGTATTGGGATATAGCATTGGATTAGTCTCTCTCAGTATACCCTGTATACAACCCATCTCCCCCATATATCTTTGATACAGTATCCTCATTGCTCCCCACATGTAATCTCTGGTGTATACATGACATTTTGGTTATGGTTTGCCAAAGACACATGAGAGATGCAAGTCTGTTAAGAAAAAAAAGACAGGTTTTATTGGATGGACATAAAGTACTTTTTTCCCCTGCAAAATAAAAACTATTGGGGATATTTATCACAGTGAATGCCAGCCAACATACGATGACAAATATATGCCAAAAGAACAACCACCAATTAAAGACCTTCAGAAGGTGGAAAAATGAATTCAGGAAATATGCTGAGGAAAACCTGCTGCAGTCTGCAATAGAAATGCAATTTAGGAAACAAAGTGAAAACAAAGCCATATATGATGCCATCGAGGGGCTACATTAAAGTCCAGATGTCCTCTCAATTAAGAAATTGTAACTGGTGATGAAAAGTTTGCAACTCACTCATGACCAATTGGCAGCTTGACCGGCCTTGGTTTTGCTAAGTGAAATGAGGGAAAATTCAATTCCCAACTGCAAAACGAGAAAATTCAGCTTCATATTAGGAAATTTGGCTGAAGTGAATTTTCCCCTTATAAGACCATTGAGTATGAAATATTTTAGTGCTAAAGGTTTTGTAGGAAGAATCTCAAAGACCATCTAAATTTGAGATATTGTGGTTGGGAAGAATATAAACTTTTAAAACGCTTTTGTTACCGATATGATTGTTTATTTTTCACACTACCTATGGAACTATCAAGGCGTTTCTTTACAGCCATGAACCAGATACTCTCTCTTTGTTTGGGCACAAATAGGTAGGACCTTTGGCCTCCCAGATATCTTTGATTACTATCTGGCTATGCATGTCTCCCAACTAGCTCCATGTTGGAGGCCTGAAACACAGAAACATTGGGTTCATATGGAGAGTTACCCAGCATGTCCTGTCTCAACCAAATCCTGACTTGTAATTCATTTGTGGAATTTACCTTCACCCTCTTGTCTTTCCCTGTTGACTTGCATATCACTAAAAGGCATTTAAACAGTTTCACAGGACCATGCAAAACCTCAGAGTGCTCGCTTGAAGGACTAGATTTTCCCAGATTTGTTCCAGCATTCTATTCCCTACTTCAATACCTCTGGGTGGAGTTCCTTATGTATTTCTATTCTGGTGCTACCATTGCATGGAGAATCTCTTGTTTAATATGAGCAGTTATCTTCCCGTTATTTTCTGACTCCCGGGGACTATTAAAAAATACCTACAAGTACAACACTTAGGTATCCATAAACCTTCATTGTTTTGTGGCAATTCAAATATATTTAAGATAGATTTCTTAGGAGAAATCAGCGGCCTAAAGCATATTTATACTTCAATACATGAGCACATATTTCCAAAAAACATATCCACTAAGAGAATGGAGGAAGGCGTTAACTCAAGAATTTAGTAATAAAGAGTCAAGGCAAGCTTTTCACCTGACTCAAAGCTCTGCAATGTAGTTCCGATGTGGAAACATTAACGGAAATTACATTGTGATGGTATTTACACCAGTTCATCAGGCTCAAATACACCCCAATTGTATGGCTGATTGCTGGGAGGCGCTGTGGCAGTAAGGGAATCCTACTTCGTATCTTATGGAGCTGCCCGCTTCTTCAGCAATATTGGGACTCGTTTTTTTAGAAACCCATGATCACTCAAAGAGGATAATAAAAAAACAAAAAACAAATCTTAACATTGCCGAATATTGGCTCACACATCAATCAAATTGAAATTCCGAGTATTGGGATGTAAAATATTGGCATTACCAAATCTTTTCATACTGAGACAGAGGAAAAGCTTAGATATCCCCAATATAAGAGAAACTGTTACTTCGATCAGACATTTATGAAGAATGCTCGCCTGCAATGGCTTTATGCTTGTTATATTTCATTATGTATGGAATGCTTGGATGTCCAGCGGCCACTGCATGTTGGGATGATTGCAACTGTTCCTTCCATGGTAAATCCTTGTGCAACTTCTATCTAACTGACAAATATCTGGAACTTTGACTGCAGTAATTACTTTTGGTTTTTACACCTTGTATCTTCCCATTTACTTACTTTTGGTGTATTGGAATAAATGTTTTACATTTCCCTTCCCTGCATTGATTCAAGCAATTTACGACTTATTTGTATGACATTGTATGTGCTACAAATCACTATTTTGTACATGAAAGCTAACGACTAAGCATGTTGCAATTTGTTTCAATAGTATTAAATTTTTAAAACCAATATTTTAGTGCAGAACCATCACAGATTTAAAAGGGAATTTCCAAAGAGTTAAAAAAAATTGGTTTGGTCAGGGAAAAAAATAAATTAAAAAAAAGCAATACTCACTAGTCAGATATCTGCCAGTCTAGCACAACCAAAGAAGCTACAGAAGTTATATACCACCATTCATTGTGCTTAGCCAATCACTTGCTTCAGTGGTGATGGGGTCATGTTCAACCTGTGACTGCTGAAGTTAGTGATTAGCAGAGTAGTCAAATGTCCAGTGAATGGTATGTGACCACCACAGGTTCTTCTGCCTTGGGAGTGGTAGAGACTTGGGCTCCTGTGCTGGACATGGGGAGGTGGAGGCATCAGAGTTGTGGGTATTGCTTATTTGTTATTTTAACACATCCCTATGTATAGAACTTTATTCAATTCCAGAAAGCCCCCTTTGTCATATTCAGGGAAATATAGCTTCACAATAGCCAATTTATCCATTCCAGACAAAGGAATAATACAATAAAATTATATTTTTCTCAACTAAAGCTAGTATAAATAAAAGATATTCCAAATCACTCAAAATAGATTACTCAAACTGCCATGTAAAATTTACAAAACCGGGTCAAATTTTGATGATTCAAAGTAAACTTACCTAAAATTCAAAAAGCCCATTAGTTTCAGTCCTGTTCTTCTATTTTTTACCTGCTTCCTGGGAAAAAAATAAATGAATTAAAATGTATTTAAAAAATTAAAAGAAAAAAAAAATATATATTTTTTCATAAATCTTTTTAAACAAAGTTATAAAAAATAGCATTAGCAAATTTAGAAGTTAACTTTACCTCTGCTGATTACTAAAGTTTATGGACAAAAGAATTTGCAAACAGCTAGTTATGAAATTTTACAGATGATTTTATGGAGAACACTGAAGTTTTTTTAATGTAATTAGATCCAAAAAATTAAAAAAAGTTTAAAATGGTCATTTAGGGGCCTTAAAGTCACAAAAATGAAACTTTCTAATTGATAGTGCACCTGCTTTTTATGGTTTATATTAAAGAGAAATTAATGAATATTAAAATCTTATTGGATTGATTTACCTTTGCAAATGAAGATCGTTTTAAGGGTTAGACATCCTCTGCCACGGATGAAAGCGACCTCAATTACTCATGTCAGAAAGTCTTTAAAAGCTTTGTGCTAATTGCTCCCATCACGGTACGAAGTTCTCATTAAGGAATCAAAATTCTTATAAATTCCAAAGTTGCACTAGTGAAAAAATGCTCAACAAAATGAAAACTCACATTTTAACCAGAAAACTCAAAATCTAATTTAAAACCATTTTTAAATACATTATTTGGTTTGCATTGTTTTAATATGGTTCTTAAGCAGATCAATAACCATTTATACAGCCTTTAAACCTAAAGTGATGATGTGAATGTGTTTTAATTTTATACCAGATTTTAAAGACAAGTCGTACAAGTGTTTAGTGTGAACCTTTTAAAAATAGCAATGTTAAGAATATTCCCTGTTTACCACTATTTAATTTTTTTTTACAAAAATAGCGCAGAAAATTACCTTTTCACACACATTTTTTTTCTTTCAAAAGTTTATTAGTATTAAGCAACAGTAAACTTTGCTCAACACTACAGTACATTTCAAGACTCGTTACAAAAAGATACCACATTATTTCCATTTGTGATTTTTTTTTTTCATTTATGCAGATTTACAAGAGAAAAATGTAGCAAATCGTTAAAATAAAGCTGATATAACTTAAGTTGGTCAAAACCCTTTAAAATAAAAAGGTTACGATTATGTTAACGGAATGGATTAACATGTTTAGTCGATCTAACCGGTTTAACACTAGTTAAAAGTTAAATTCATCCTTTTGACCACCTAGTTTCAAATACAGACTACTGTATATAACAAGGTTGGTTTACAATTGGTTGGTTCATTTGGTCTTTCAATGGTAAATCAAAAATTAACAAAGAAAAAAAAGAACGAAATGGTTTAGTCTCAGTCCATCCATTCATTCACGTTTAGAACGGTTTTAATAAAAAGGTAATGAGCGTTCATAGAAAAAAATTACTTTGAACAGTAAACAGGGCTGGAGAAGAGGGCATAATTCACGTCAGACTGTACAATCAGTATCTTGCATATGGTTGATCTCTGTAGGCTCCTTTTGTGGCTCTTGAGGTAATAGCCTTGTGTCTCGAATTTGCCCAATCATCTTGTCCTAAAAAAATGAATTCAATTTTAAAGTTTGTATTGCATTGCAACATTTTTATTTAATTTTTTTAAGAGAAAGAAAGTCAATGTTAACTATAAAAAGGGTACAATTTCTATAAAGCCAATATCTATAGGGCTTGTGCCGAGTTGGCGTATGAACATGTTCGCCTCAGGCACTGCATTCTGAAAGGGGTTCTATGTCCAAGCACAACCTCTTTGAAAAGGCTGTCTTATGAAAACAGCCCTTTTTCTCAAAATCGTACCAGAAACCACCAGTGATAAGGTGTTGTTTTTTTTTTTGCCCATGGACAAATAGTCCCTCCATATGTGTAGTATTATATGCCAGGCATTCAAACGAATGACCGATTATGCAATCCTTTGATGACTAGAGTTTCTCAGAGTAGATCCCCCTCTTATTTTAGGGTTTTTTTTTCTTCTTACAGCCTTTCATTGATGACGCCCCTTTAAGCTAAAAAAATTAAAAAAATTAGCAAAAACCTGTTTAGGGAATATTTACTCCTGTTTAAAAATTACTCATGAATGTTAATGTTCAAACTTGACCAAACACTGTACAATGTATTAAAAAAATAATGACTAAACTGTCAAGACTAATGTTAAGAGAACTAAACAAGTCTTCCTCCTCCTCAAGAAATATATGTTCTACATAAATAAATATTCTGAAGAGACAAGGATAGGAGGAAGCATGGTAGCTCAGTGGTTAGCACTGTTGGAGTCCAGGTTCAAACCTGACCAAGAACAAAATCTACTTGTATCCATGGTTTCCCTTTGTTTGTGGACATTTTTCTTCAAAATAATCACCTTTATTTATATAGCGCATATATTTATTTTAGGAGGAAGAACAAGCAGCATGATAGCTCAGTGGTTAACATTGTTATCTTGCAGGTTCAAATCTGATCAAGGACAACATCATGACATCCTCCCACAAGCAGTGTCCTGGAGTTGAATAAAGGCGATTATGAGAGACAGAAATGACATATAAACTCCATGCAGATGTTGTCCGATTTGAACCTAGGACCTCAGCACTACAAGGCAACAGTGCTAATCACTAAGCCACAGGACGAGAAGAGGCACAGGAACTGGCACCAGTGGTGAAGGTTCAAGCCAAACTAATGCGGACAACCAAATGTCTTTCCAAAACAAACTGGCTGAACCAAACTTTTCAAAAAAGCTTGCTCCTTTCTATTCGAGAGCTCAAGCAGTGTCATGTCCTATTACTTACTACACCATTCTATGTTATTTCTATGGAAAAACCTATTTAAAAGAGAAATGCAGAATAGAATATTCTAAAAATAAAACTATTACAATTAGATTTAAAAAAACTGTAAATCAGCTATCAGATGCCCTCCCTAAACCTTCTTACCATTTGACTAGATGGTTAAAAGTCTTCTACTGAGCATATTGATTAACATCCACAGTGCAGCGAGAAAAAAAAGGAGTTGACTTCTATGTTAATGACTTCTAAGGACTATTTGGTAGAAAGCATTCCAATATAGAAGCTATTGGAAGCTTGGGTTTCACAAGTGTTTTGCCCAGTGAATAAAGGCACAAAACCAGTTTACTAACTAGTCTGTTCATCTCAAAAAGGATTCTCATCTCAAAGAAAACAGTTTTCAGAGGACAGACCTCAAAATACCTGTCCAAGATGCAAGAAGATGGAAAAGCCTAAATAAAGGCATTGCTAAAGATTTGGATGTACTTCAATCAACGACTAGATAACTACAAATGGAAGAAAATTCAGGACTGCTTGCTATTCTTCCTAGGTGTTGACTTCCCGTTAAGATCACTCGAAGAGCACAATGATCAATCCTAAAAGAGGCGAGAAAGAACTCAAGGGGTACAATCAAAGACCTATAAAAGACACTACCGTACAGCAAAAACCTCGACAATTAGAAAAACCAGTGAACTAGAATAGTGTCCCTCGAAGGACACCAAGAAGGGAGCAACTGCTGATGGCTATAAAAAAATAAATATTGTAGCCCATCTCAATTTTGCCAAAGACCACCTGGATACTCCCCAGTGCTTCTGGGAAATGTTCTATGGACCAATACTAGGATGGACAATGATCGGTTTGGAGAAAAAAAAAATAAAAATAACACTGCACACATACGCCATATGCAACTGTGAACCCAGGTAGAAGGGGAATCATGATTTGGGGCCGCTTTGCTGCCTCAGGGTCTGGATGCTTTGCAATCACTGAGAAAAATGACATTTAAAAAGGTGGATAAAAACATTTGACAGGAGAATGCAAAGGCAGCCATCCATGTCTTCAAGCTAAAATATCTTGGGGAGGTGGGGGTGCATCAAAGTGTGAGCCAAATCACACAAGTTAAATCAACTGGAGAATGGTTGAAAACGATTTGTGCTTTGAAATGATCAAATAAACGTTTTGACCTGAACCCTACGCAGATGCTGCGGCATGACCTATAGAACACTATGAAAGGAAGGCATTCCAGAAATATTGATGAACTGAAATATTTTCATGGAGAAATGATTTAAAAAGCTTCAACATTGTATAAAGATTCACAGCTGCAGAAAATGTTTGGTGGAGGCAACTGCAGCTAAAGGTGATCTAGAGGTTATTAAATTCAATGGTTCACTTATTTTTTTTTCCCCTGCATGGTGGAGAATTACACAATGTGCTCAATAAGAGACAAACTGTACAGCTGTCTGTGTGTTATTGGTTAGATTGTTACCCAGGTCACCGTTCTAGACACAGAATCAGACATTTTATTAGCAATCAGTGCAGAAATCCAGCTCATTCCACAGGGTTCACTTATTTTTTCCTAAAACCGTAGATGCTGTATACATCTGCCTTGAATATTAACCTCAATCTTTTTAAACCTAAGGAATCAAGGTTTAACCGACTCGATGCCAATTATGCCAGCATTCGAGAATGTGCAGCTGTTTGTTGGCCTCCATGAACGTTGGCACGGGCCATCAATAATGTCATTACTGCCATTTGAATCACAAAATGTATATTTCTCATCTACTCACCATATGAGTCATAGGACTCTTCTCCAAGCCCATGTCCATAATCATAATAATCCCCCGTGCTGAAAGATTAAAAAAACAAACACTTAATGACTTCATATAGATCATTCCAGAAGAGGTCATGTTCACATAGTAGTTTTTGGTGAGGTTTTTGAATGCATGCAGCATTTTTATGTTCTACCAAAACCAGAAAACTAGGAATGTATTAAATCAATGACTACTGAATTTTGTATATAAAACCGAGGCTATGAACATAAACTGCATTGTGTTGTACATGTATACATTTTATTGCTAGAAACTTGTCAGAAGCTCACAAAACTTATAAAACCAGCAACTTTAATAGATGAAAATAAACTAAAGCGGTAGATAATACAACTAACGCCTTATTACAATCACTTGGCATGCTCTAAAGGGCTTATATCCCAAACAGACTTTTAGCGCCTATCCTATGGGTATGTGAACAATTAATTGCTAGAGGGTCTCACTGCTGAAGCCTCTGCTGATCCCAAGAATGGGTGTCCCATGCCCCTCTCTCCTTTCCACTGTGGGCTCACTGCATCCCCCACAGCCAGGAGGAGACTGAATGGGGCCGGCAGTCACGCACGTCCTGTGCTGCTCCATTCATTTTAATGGGACTCCCAGAGATGGCCAAATACAAGCACTCAGGCATTTCCATCAGCCTCACTCAAGATGAGTAGATTGGCATTGCACATGTGTGACCATCAGTCCAACCTCCTCCGCACTGTAAGGATGCAGAAAGCCCAGTGTCATGAGAAGATGGGGCATGGGACCCCCTTCTCAGGATTAGTGGGGATCTCAATGGTTACTGGACAACCCCACTTCAATAGAGTCCTATGCATTCAAATAAACTGAACTATACTTGCCCCTCCCTGCTGCCACCAGGATCCAGCGCTGCAGCCCCCTGTTGTCCTGATGTTCATGACAAATGTCACATGAAAAAAAGGTAACCGCTGCATCATCATGTTCCTGAACTCCTGGCATTGTAGCACTCAGGATGTGAGCAAGGAGAATGAGGGAGGATGCAGCAGTCACCTGATTTCCTGTGACATCATCACAAACACTGGGACCACAGCCAGGCTGCAGCGCTGAATCATGTCGGCAGTGGGGAGGTAAGTATAGTTCAGTTTATTATTTTAAAACAGACTGCTTTATTGAAGAAGGGTTGTCCAGTAAGCAGAAACCCCTTTAAAGTGCTTTTACACATGCTGGTATAGAAATAAAAGAAAAAGATTGAGTGGAGTAACCTTCAGATAAAATCACTAAATTTGCCAAAAAAGATCTTAGTTTATCAAAACAACCTGGCTCTTATCCATAAACTAAGATGTTTTGGGCATTACAGTGAGCTTTCCACATGCTGGTGGCATCGGTAGTCCGGCAATTGGACGAAAACAGGTTTCACCTATAGTTGCCATGCAAAAAATAAATGCATTAAAAAACATGGCAATTCAGGATAAAACTGGGGCTTTGTGCATCGGTTGTGTCTACCGGTACCTACTAGTAGGCAAACATTCATCATAAGACATACATACTTCTGTCCAATTACAGTAGGACCAATTTTAAATGTCTAACTAGCCAGTTGATCTCATGAAAAGTCTAAAAGCGGTCTGCCAAAATCACATGATTTGAGTATGATTGTAACATGTGAAAAACAAGTAGTATAGGGAATAGGAGGGTTTTATTTTATAAAAATATCAAAATTGATGAAAAATAATAAAATTGTATTCTAGTTAAATATATTGGGTGGTGAATAGTCCCATCAGACCTGTCTGGAAGGAGGTTGCAAATACATTGTCCCCGCCCCAAAAAGAGCAATTTTGATACACTTTTTTGAGTTAAAGCCATTAGTGGATTCAATCAAGAACAAATGAGAAATCTAAAAATAAAAAGCTTTATTAAACGCTGGACTGTGTCTAAGCCGACTGCACAAAAGCGAATGCGCTAATGTCGACATCACTCATTCGCTGGTTCAAACGAGAATTAGCTAGTCTAAAAGGACCAACGCATTTTAGGTTAGGCCAACCTAAGTAAATATTTTTACTAATAGACCAAGCAGCCAGTTTTTTGTATGAATTGTCCAACTTATCAATTGTCTCCTTAAATGTAAAAAAAATGTAGCTATATACAGTAAACTAAAACATAATCCTTTCTAGGCGCTTCTCCCTCCCCCCCCCCGTCAATGACCTTTGAGCCAACACCCCACTAGCTTCCTCTGGAGAAGGGAGTCCTACACGTGTTCTTACCACCCAACAAAGGGAATTGGGCAAGTAGGATTGGACCTTCTCTCCCCGAGGGCTGCAGTTTAACCATATGTTCTCACCTTTACTTAGAGCCGAAATAGAATAAAACTGTACCAAAAGTCAATCTGGTTATCAACACCAACAACTGAGGAATGCAGCATTTTTTCCCAATTTCCTTTTTCTTGTCTTGACTTTTTTCTAATATCCTAGTAGTGTAACCTACATCCTGAGGACAGGGCTCTCAGCTTGACATGTTAACTCTACGGCATCTGTCAGGTCTGAGAATGGCCGATCAGAAGTGCCTCAGTAGCCATTTTACTGCTATTAAGCAGATGGCAATGCTAAATCCAAATGATGTAGTGCAGATCTCTAGTGGCTTCCATATTTGTATAGCAATTTTTCAAACCATCCAATATAAATCTTCTAGAAAACATAAAATGGAAAGTAGACAAACACTTCTGTTCTGTTACTGAGGTCCATACGGCTTCCATAAATGGGACGTAAATCAATCAGAAGTGGCCGTACGGCAGGCTTTACAGGCTACGACTGGTGCAGAATATTCACGACATCAACTGCAACATTCAAGTCTGTTAAGCAAAGCCTTGGTAACTAGAATGAGAGCTTTAAGGTTCTGCTCCAAGATTAGAGGACTACAAGGCATTTATAAAGGGGAACTACATTTCTAAAGGGGTTGCTTATTTTCATTTTCTTCTCCCCATGTTTAAAACAAATAACTCATCCTGCAGAAAACAAGCAGCGAAAATTAAGTTATGATTTTTGGTGCTACCATTTAAAATACCGTATAATGTATTGGAGAACTTAACCTCTTAATGACCAACCATATTTCTTGACGGCAGCTGCATGAGAAGACTGTTGCTTGCTCTACTGCGAGTGACCGAAGAAACCTTGAATCCCCGATGTTTAACCCTTTAGAGGCTGTGGTCAGTGTGACTGCGGCATGTAAAAGGGTGACAGAGGGAGGAGACTCCCTCTGTTACCCATCGCACACCCACAATGTGATTGCGAGGTTGCGATGAGTTGCTATGGCACCCGGAGGCTTAAGTACAGCACTACAGTTTTAGATGAATGATAAAATATGGTGCGAGTCAAGTCCCCTAGTGGGGCAAAAATAAAAAGTAAAAAGACACCAAAACCCCACCTTTCCCTCTTTAGTATATAAAACAAAAAAAACAACAAAAGCACGTGGCATTGCTGCATTCAGAATGATCCAGAGGAAAAAGGACATTTACCAACCAGTGCACATTATGAAAATTTTTTTTACAAAAAACATGGCAAAAAGTGTTTTTTTTTACCTGTCTTGTTTTATAAAAAAAAAATATATAATTGAAAGTGATCAAAATGTTTCATGGATCAACAAATGTTACCAATAAACAGTATAACTCATTCTGCAAAAGAAAAAAAAAAACCTTTCACAGCACAGTTGACAAAAAAAAAAAGTTAGGGGTCTTTGAATGCAATGATTAAGAATACATATTAAAAAAAAAAAAAGTTGCAAAAAGCCGCTATATAAAATTTTGGTGTTGACATAGCCGTACTGGCCTGCAGAATTAACACACGGGGAACACTGTTAAAAATAAGAGAATTGCAGATTTTGTTAATCTCTCTAAAAAAAAAAAAAAAAAAGAAGATAAAAAACAATCGAAGTGTTGCATGTTCCCAAAAATTGTATAAATGAAGACTAGGAGTTCATTCTTTAAAAAAAAAGCAAAAAAAAAAAACAACTTGTAAATCTCAGTTAATAGAAAAATAAAAATGAAAAATGCTACGGCTCGTGGAATGCGGCAGCACAAGAAAATTTTTAAGTGTTTATGTAAAATAAATAGTAAAACAGTATAAACTTTGTATCCCCAGAATCATCCTGAGCTAGACAATAATATCACATGCTTTATTTTGCACAATGAATGCTGTAAAAATGTAATCCAAAAAATATAAAGTTTCCCGAACCCCCTTAAAAAAATGTTTAAAAAAAAAATCATAAAAATTATACAATACATTATATGTACCTAAAAATTATGCCATTAAAAAATACAACTTGCCCAACAAAAAACATGGCTAGGTCAACAGAAAAGATAGAAAGCTACGGCTCGTGGAATGCGACGATAAAGAAAATTTTAAAATGAGTTGGTCATTAAGGTGCAAAACAGGCTTGGTCACTAAGGGGGTTAAATATTTCTGAGTGGGGTGAATCAGAAATGCCATCTTTTGCCCTTAGGGAGGGCACCTAGATAGTGAGTGAGGAGACTTAAAAGGCCATTCATGCTACTCTGGGTAATATGCAAATAAAGGAGATGGAACAATACCTCCACAGTGCCACCTAATGAAAGGCAGTATTCCTTCAAGTCAATGTTAGACTCTTTATACAAGCCTTGTAACAATGATCAGGAATTGAAAGCAAAGCCAGAACCCATGCACAGACAGCTGTTATGGGGTGTTTTCCCCTCATCACTGTACAGGAGGAGTCTGGCTTTGCTAGAGCGAGGCCTGTGACAGGGGTCAGAAACTCTATATATGTTCTCCTTAGGAAGAGCACCTAGACAGCGAGTGAGAAGACTGAAAAGGCCATTCATGCTTCTCTGGGTGATATGCAAATAAGGAAAATAGTGTTTGGCTTTGCTAGAGCGAGACCTGTGATGTGGGTCAGACTCCTCCTGTACACTGATGAGTAGCAAACACCCCAAAACAGCTGCCTGTACATAGAGTCTGGCTTTGCTTTCAATTCCCAGTCATTGTTACAAGGCTTGTATGAACAGTCTAACACTGACTTGAAGAAATGCTGCCTTCCAATAGGTGGCACTGTGGAAGTATTGTTCTATCTCCTTTATTTGCATAGGTGGGGTGAAACAAAAAAACACCAACCCCCCCCCCCCCTTTCAAGAAATGGTTACTTCTACAGAGTTTGTAGTGATGTGCTACCTTAATTCTGTTGGCGAGTACAATTATGGTGACACCAAGTTTATATCGTTTATTCAATAGTGCTTAAAAAAAAATCTCTTAAAATATCTTTCAGTTACCATTTTTTGACCCTCAACTTTATTTTTCATTCAATGCCGTGATGTGAAGGCTTGGTTTTCCTGGAGCGACCGGATGGCATTCACTGTGCAGGATAAATGTCATACTTTTATAAATTAAAAGCTTTAAGGATGGAGAAATACTAATTTTATGCAACGACGGAATTTTTTAAAAACTTTTACTAATGATTTTTAGTTTTTTTTTTTGGGCAGATTTCAATTAACAATTGTCATACCGATTCTGCCATCACACGGCCAAATGTCTGACCATTGTCTGTGTATAGCATCCCTCACTCTCCACCTCGCCATACCGTGCACATCTCCAGCCCCTTTACCTTCTGTATCACCCATTACCTGTAGTATGTAAGCTCGTTGGAGCAGGACCCTCACCCCTATTGTTTCCATTAGCTGATTACTATGTAACCGTGGTTCTGTAATTTTTGTCTTTTTGTATTCCCCGTCTATGCAAGCGCTGCAAAATATGTTGGCGCTATACAAATAAAGATTATTATTGCTTAGCGCATACTGCAATACTGAAGTATATTGTATTTCACAAGCGTTCTATTAAGCCTGTCACAGGCAGGGCTTAAACCGCAAACATCCACAGCGGGGCTCAAGGCCTTCATAAGTTCACAGGCTGCTATGACGAATGGACAGCTACCAGTGATCTCATTGTGGGTAAGCAGTTTGCTGGGCCTTTTAAATACTGTGGTGAGTTCTGAAGGGTTAACTGCTGGGATCAGAGTTATCCCCAATCCAGGCAGCTGCAGCCCGGTATCGGCCGACTGACAGCCAACACCCACCATCTATAGAGCAGACTTGGCTCCTAAGCCGGCTCTATACAATGACCCTTGACATCAGCTTTTCAGAAATGTGTTTAAGGGATTGACTCATTTATAAAGCCAATTATTCAAATGGCATTGTAGTTAATACCAAGTCAATAGGGAGTTTCTGTAGTCAGGATCCTCCTCTGTGGACCAGAGTGAAGGATTACAAAGACCGCCTCTCACTTTGGAGAACCCACCCTGTCCTATATTAGGCAGCACGTTGATTTGAATGGACACTGTATAATGCTCAATTTCCCCTGCGGTGGTGCTGCTGCTGCAGGGGATTTGAACACTTCCTGCCAGGTTTCCCCACAGATTACTGTGAATCACTTGGGATCCCAGTAGGAAAAAGCTCTGTGAATTGACTATTATCAAAGGACCCCTGCAACTAGTTTAGCCATGATATATTAAGGCTGGGTCCTCATTCATCAGTTGTGTCCAACCAGTATTTTCAAGTCAGGGCCGGAAACTGCTGATGCCTTTTGGGTGCATTTGTTTCTTCAGTCTTGGGGCCATAGCTGTCAGAAAATTACTTTATGCAGCATTTTTCTATTTGGCATGAAGACCAAGGTACTGAATGTCTTGAACTGTCCCACAGAAAACTAGTTTCCCTCCAGAGTTTTACTACAATGCTGGAGGGGAAACGAAACTGGAGGGCTGGACATACGGGACCACCACCTTAATTTGGGTTATAATATCCATTTAAAAAGTACTTATTCACATTCCTAAGTGAGTCAATTTGCTAGCCATTTCCAATAAGCCATTGTCTACATGTAACTACCATCATCAGTTTGTTTCACCCATCGATTACATTCTGTTCCCATGATCTATTGCAGCTCCTATTTTTGTCCTTTTCTTAATAGTCTTGTTCTACGCTTCATATAATTGCTAGTTTGATGGTCCAGTTGTTACATTTCTGCAATTCTTGGGAATATTTGAGTACTGGGATAAACCATTAATATCCAGGAAAAGTGACAAATGAACTTGCGCTCGACTAAGGAAACTGACTGCAGCAGAAGCCCTCCTCTGTTGCTCTAAGCTCCACCTCCAACTAAATCCCTTAATTACCCTGGAGCTTTGCTCAAATAGTACTTTACAGTTTAGCCCCTTCAGAAAGGGGTGCACTATTCTAAAGACTCCATGGCCACCTAGAATAGGACTAGAGCTATAGTTTAAGACTTGTTTGAAAGCCAAGAGTTGGTAGCCCTATTCTAGGCAGAGATCGAACATGTTAGATTGGGAGATGCAGGCACTAAACTTTCAGCTGTCACTTCAAGCATGCAGAGCAGAGAGGGAGGAGCAGGAAGAGAAGGAGCCGTCATTCTCCTGTCCTCTTTGTGAGGCTGCAAATTATATCAAGGACAGGGGTAACGGATTGCTGACCAAGTTATCACACCCCTACTTTGCTCTCCCATTGCTAAGACAAGAAAAGGAGTGAACAGAGTACTTTTTCATCTAATCAATCTTCTGTGCCCAATTAGTTTTTTTTATTGACTCTACAACCTATTTAACCCTTCAACTGCCACGGTCAATGCTAACCGTGGCACCCAAGTGATTCTATATGAGAAACAAAAAAGCAAAGATATCGCATAACAGAAAAAGTTTATTAGTGAAAAAAGTAGCAAAAAACCCTACATAACAGTTATCTCCGTTTCCATACAATTCATATTACAAAATAGTAAAACATAAAAAGGCAGTTTTTTATTTTTTAAAGTCTCCAAAATGGCATTTTTCTGTTCATCTTTCCTCCCAAAAACAGGATCAATAAGCAATCAAAAAGTCACCAGTGCAAACCACAAGTCATCCCACAAAAACAAACCATTATCCAGCTACATCAACAGAAAAGTAAAAAGGTTTTCGGTCTTGGAATGCAGCAACATGGAAAGAAGTCCTATGCTAACATTAAGTATTTACATTTTACAAAAGTAGCAAAAAAACATAACTATATAAATTTTGTATAATTGTAATTTAAACCTATAGAATTAAAAGTTATCAGTAGTGACGAGAGATTAAATAACTGGTTTGTGTTGGTATCGGGCCGATTTCATGAGAATCATTTTTGTAAATAGGGACGTTGATTCCGACTCCTGTTAAAGTCGATAGAAGTAAAATTCGAGCTCACTAATTTACATTCCAGAGAGTCCCAATGCAGCCAAAGCCCCACAAATTGCACGGGAATACGGCTAAATATCTGGAGAATATAGTTTTATTCCCCAAAATTGGCTAAAGTAGTGTACAGTGGAGTAGGAGTCAATCGTAGCAGAAGGGCATCACTAAAAACAAAAGGCCGCCTACATAGGGTCTCGCAGATCAAAAATTGCACCAAAGACGACAGCAGTTGGGCTGCTTGGTTTAAAGTCATGTCATAAATTTTACAAGGAGAAATTCTGCCAGTGAACACTCCAGCACGGACCTGCTCCAAGCAACAGCTACAAAATGTTTTGCTATGCAAGTCAGCAGGTGTGCTGCTTCTTTTAAAAGCAAATTTCATAAATTTGGGTGAACACAATACAAACCTGGGCCTCCGCCAGGGAAACTCAGCAGTTACCAAAAATTATGCCAAGGGAGATAGCAGGTGGGGTGTTTGTTTTAAAGGCAATGTCAAAGCTAGCCAAGGACAAATTCTACCAACTTTTAACACAACAGCCAAGTACCGGCCTTCTCCAAGGAAGGGCTATAGACCTACAGCTGTTTATTCTGTTTTAGAACATTTTGGGGGAAGAAGGAAACCTTGCAGAATCAGAAGGAGAGCAGCAGCTCCACCACCCAACAACTGCACCTTGTGGTAGAGTAGAATTTGCTCCTCTTGGAGATGTGAGAGCTGTAGCTCTGTATTCACATATTGACAATTTTTCTTTTGAAAGAAAAGGAGGAGGCGGAAACATGTAGGCAGAACAGGAGAAGGCCAGCAGCACCACCACAAGGATCAGCATCTCGAGGGCACAGCGTGGTCCTTGCCAACATGCCAAATATACATTTATATCAATTTTTACTCACATGTGACTAAATCAGTAAAATCTGCCATGGGTGTGCAGTAGTCAGGTGAAGTGCACGCATGGTTCATTTGTAAAAAAATGACATGAGATCCACATTGTCTGTGGACAGGCAGATGTGTCTGCAAGTTATCACACCCCCAGCTTTGCAGAACACCCTTTGGCAGCGGGGCAGTCTAACACCTCTATAGTATGTTCCTTGTGGTGTTGAGTAGTGGTCAGACGGTTGGGAGATTGGTACCCCTTCTTCCTCCTCCTCCGCCTCCGCCTGTGACAACGTGTCATTGTCCCTAAGGCCCTGTAGCATCTGTTCCAACACCCAAACAGGGATGGTCACACTGATTAGTGCGTTATCACAACTGACCATTTTGGTCACTTCCTCAAAGCAGGTTAAAATGGCACATATCTTTGATCTGCAGCCCCTCTACAGGTGTCAGGTTGCAAACCTTCCCACATCTGCTAATGGCATACATCATCTGGTACTTTGTGATCACTCTGCTGTTGGCTTAGCCTCTGCAACAATGCAATTTCACAGTGTAGGCACCTCAAAGATGAGTCTGTTGGGTGGTAGCCCGAACTGTCGCTGCACCTCCATCAGACAAGAGATGGCTGGGTGTGAATGATGAAACTGCAATTACAGTTTCTTGGATTTTCCAGCACTGGATGTAAACCTGGGTAATTGTTTAAGAAGCGCTGCACTACCAGGTTTATCACATCGGCCAGCTACGGTGTGTGTGAGATTGCAGAGACAAAGGGCTGCCAGCAGGTTGGCCCCATTGTCACACATGACCATCCCTGGCTTCCGTTTGTGCGGGGTCAGCCACATGTTCGCTTGGGCCTGCAAAGCCATCAACAGCTCTTCAGCCATGTAGCTGTGCCCCCCTAGACATAGGATTTATGATGTGGAGGGTAGTATGAAGAGGTGAAGAAGGAGGAGGAGAGGGGTGACTAGGGGACAGACAAGGATGAATGTCCCACAACTCTAGGGGGTATAATGAAATGTAGACCACCACTTTTGGCTTCATGCCCCACCTGCAGGACAGTAACCCAGTGTTCTTTAGGACATGTAGCACTCCTGGCCATGCTTGCAGCCACAAACAGCGTTCAACATCAGGGACACTATCACGCACATGGCGGTGAAGAGCAGGAACAGCTTTTTGGTCAAAGAAATGGTGGCTGGACATGTGGTACTGTTGGTTAGTATGGAGCATTACGTTGCTGAAGGTGTCTGTGTCCACAAGCCAGAAGGGCAGCATTTCCATTTCAAGCATTCAGACTCTGCTTCTGGATGGTTGGAGGTGGTATTTTTCCTTACGTGGTCATTGCTGGGGAATGGAGGGCTAGCTGCTGACCTAGGACATGCTGGAATAGATATCAATGACAGTGAAAGTAGTGGTGGCTCAACTTTTGCTCTCCCTGTTTCCCACTCCTGGCTCTGAAGCCTACAGCCAGATCATCGATTGTGAAGGAGAGGCCTGAAGTGGCTCTCGGTGCTCAAAGAACACTGCATGAACAGAGAGGGAAACGGAGAAAATGACAGTTGCTGCCGAAGAAGAGGGAGCAGGATGGGACGGACTCTTTGCCCTCTGGCTAGGTTGGCTCTCCAAAGCAACAGGTGGTGGGGTTCATGTGACTGTTCGTACATGTTGTGTTGATGTGGTTTAGGTTTCTGCCATGTTTTAAACACTTACCGCTCTTTTGTCATCACCTATGATTTCAAAGAATGCCCAGGCTGCACACGTCATATGAGCGGACTCGCTCTGGTGAGAGATGGACTAGTAACTTTGAATTATTTCCCGCACCAAAGAGTAGTTTGTCTGTCTGCTTTGCTGCTATATTCGTTGACAGCAGCAGAAATATCCTCTCCCCCAATGTACAGACCAGGTTTTATACAGGCATATAAACGTGATGCAGCTTCTTTCTCTGCTCCCTCCAACAGAACTTCATTTAAGTTCTCTGCTGGTATATAAGCTTTCACCCTCAGCAATATATCTTCTGTGGAATATCTGTCACTATCAATAATGTGTTCTATGTAGAGGCTATAAAAAGGTCTACACACCATCTTAAAATGTCAACTTTGTGTCATGTTAAAAAAAAAAACCCTCAACAAAGCTGAATCATTTGAGATTTCCACCTTCCGTGTGACCCGTTATCTGTACAATTCCATTGAAGAACAAGACGAAATCTTTTTGGGTGAAAAAAAAATGCAGTTGCATCTCTAGTGTGGCGCCCTCTTCAGGTCACCCACAGATCCTCAATGCAATTCAGTTTTGGGCTCTGGCTGGGCCATTCCAAAACTGAACTTCTGGTGAAGAAATTCTTTTGTTGATTTGGAGGACTGCTTTGGGTTTTTGTGCTGAAAGGTGAAATTCCTCTTAATCTTTGTTTTTAAGCAGATGTTTTTGTGCCAAAAATCAACTGATATTTGGGACTGTTTATAATTCATCTACCTTGACTAAAGCCCCAGCTCCAGCAGCAGAAAAACAGCCTTAAAGCTTAATGCTGCCTCCACAATCTTCACTGCAGGTATGGTGTTATATTGGGGTTTGGGGCCAAACATACCTTTTGGAATTCTGGCCAAAAAGTTCACCCTTGGTCTCAGACCAGAACGCATTCTCCCACATACTTCTAGCAGATTTTATGGAGGTTTTAGGCATTCTGCTAGGACAGCCCTGGGGCCTTTCAGAAGGCCCCGGCTGCCATGACACTCGCATGAGTCCCTGTGATCTCATCAGCATCTAAAGGGTTAACAGCTCCAATGAGCCACAGGGCTTATCAGAGCTGTTGCCGGTGGGTGTCTGTTGTAAGAAACAGCCCACGATGTATGGAGGGAGATCGTCGCACGATCTCTCATCATTCATGTCCTGCAACTTCAGGACACAAACACACAATAGGACAGTCACTAAGGGGCTAAAAGTAAAATGACTGCTGGTTACCCTGTGCCTATGTTACATATGGCTAGGTCATGTGATGCAGGCATCCAATGAAACTGCTGCCCACATGCAAGATGGACACATTTGGTGACATCAGCAAGGCGCCCTGGCAGCTGATTAGCTGTACACTGATCCCTGCAGCAGGTATTATGGAAAATTCAATTTTTCCACAATTTTCTCCAAAATATGGTTTGGACTAACTCAATTTGATCTTTTTGAAAATCATGACGATATTACCACCTGGCTAGTCAAGATTAACACTAGCTATCAGGTCATTTACACTGCTTACAAGATTGTTTTTTTTTGCAATTCCCACCGCCTATAAAACTTATCCAATGCATCATATGAACACGGACATGGGTCCTATAAAAGCCTACAACTCATCATGCAGAATAGAAGGTCTCATACAGCAAGAAGGAATGAGGAAGGAAAAAGTATGACAGCTAGAACAGAGGAGGAAACCTTTTTACTGGCCCATGGGGGCGGGGTTCCAAGACTAAAGAAAAAAAAGACACACGCACACACGCACGCACACACACACGCACACACACGGTGCAGAAAAGTATGAAAGAAAAAACACTCCAGCAACTCCCTGACCAGCATTGGAGATTCAGTGCCCACTGCTCAGAACTAGGAAGCCGCCGCCGGGCGGTCACATGCAATACATTGCTTACCCAATCGCAGGCTTCATCATCCATGGAAGAATCAGCGCTGAAGCCGGTGGTTAGTTACGGATACATGTACATAATGTAACAATGAATAGGATGCGACTACCAGCTTCTTCACTGTTCTGAGCGACAGGCACTGGGGTTCCAGCGCTGGATGGAGGACCACTAGAGGGGATTATGTAACTTAACGTTTCTAAGCCAGTGAATTTTTTTTGGCTGTAGTTTTTTTAAAAGTCTGGCCACTTTCCAACTGACAATCTGTTCTCTGGATAGGCCATCAGTAGAGATGAGTGAGCACCAAAATGCTCGAGTGCTCGTTACTCGAATCGAACTTTCAGTGATGCTCGAGAGTTCGTTTTGAGTAACGAACCCCATTGAAGTCAATGGGCGACTCGAGCATTTTTGTATATGACTGGTGCTCCGCTAAGGTCTTCATTTGTGAAAATGTGTAAAAATGAAAAAAAATATATATACTCACCTTTCCGCTGCAGCCGGAGTTCAGCCGCGTCTGTCCGGCAGTTCTCCTGAACTGCTTTCTGTAGTATTCAGCAGGTGGGGATTTAAAATCCCCGCCTGCTGAATGAGCTGCCTCTGATTGGTCACAGCCTCACCAATCAGAGGCAGCTCTCACTCACCCATTCATGAATTCATGAATGGGTGAGTGAGTGCTGCCTCTGATTGGCTCAGCGCAGGGACCAATCAGGGGCAGCTCTCAGCTGAATTCATGAATGGGTGAGTGAGAGCTGCCTCTGATTGGTGAGGCTGTGACCAATCAGAGGCAGCTCATTCAGCAGGCGGGGATTTAAAATCCTCGCCTGCTGACTACTCACAGCAGTACAGGAGAACTGCCGGCCGGCCGCGGCTGAACTCCGTCTGCCGGGACAGGGTGAGTATATTTTTTTTTTACTTTTTACACATTTCTGGATGAATTTCAGGGAAGGGCTTATATTTTTAAGCCCTTCCCGAAAATTCATCCCGCGCTCGCCGGCAGCCCATTGCTTTCAATGAAGCCGGCTGTATTGCCGGCTCCATTGAATTCAATGGTCAGTGCTCGTTTAATCGAGACGAGTACCGCGTGGTGCTCGTCACGAGTAACGAGCATCTCGAGCACCCTAATACTCAAACGAGCATCAAGCTCGGACGAGTATGCTCGCTCATCTCTAGCCATCAGTAATATTGGACAATGGTCCGCTGCTTGGGATCACTGTCCATCAGCTGATGTGGCCCACTCTCCAGTACAGCGGGCCATAGTCCTCATGAATGCACAGGGGAGAAAGTGAGAGCGGTGACTTCACTTCCATAGAAATCAATGAGTGCCGGTTGCTGCTGCACTACTTGTTCCCGTTACGGACATCCTGTCCGTGGTAAGAAGTAGAATAGCAGCGCAGATTGAGCACAATGAGAGTGAAGCTGCCGCCTCCACTTCCTCCCGTTTGCCGATATCGACATCCGGCTCACTGTACTGGGCAGCCGGCTGGATGATCAGCTGACGATCGGCTAAAATCTGTTACATGACTAAAAGGTTAAATGCATCCATGAGTTCTGCATCCGATACAAATCAAAAATCTATATGGCAAAAAAAAAAAAAAAAAGAGTTGTCCAAGAGTTCTTCCCGATCTTAATGTGGCTGGTCAGGGGTTAATCCATCCGTTTACTGCCTGTCAGCCCAACTAGGAAAAGAGCAGGAGGAAATGATCTCGCGTTTTCTGCAAGACTTCTCCAAACGGTCCATGCCCGCAGCGGGCTGACGCATTGTAGTGTTACTTCTGTTCATTTTGAGGTTTGCGATTCCTTTAAATGGTCATTTTTCCCTCAAACAGGAGCAAATGTTAAGCAGGAAAAATAAAGGCGCAAACGGCGAGAATCTGTTTTCTAACGCTCAACAGTTTTTTCTTCCAGTGAATGCCACAGTTCAATAGCTCAGAAATGTCCCAGGAGCACCAGAGCTACGAGGGAAAATGCCCGGAAAGCAGGTTGGAATATGTTCTCATTATAATAATGAACGGCAATGCTCGCAAAGAAACAAATACCTCCATAACCAAAAACTGCAGAGTCAGCAGGAAATACGAGAACAAGCAGTGCGCCGCTCCACTCACCTCTGTACTTGTGAATTATAGCTGTTATCGTAAGAATCATAGCTCGGATCGTCGTACGCCGTTCCGTAACCGTCATCGTAATCCTAGAATTAAAGAAATATATTTATAGAGACAATGTCATAAAATCAGACACATTGCTGGAAGCTTCTAGACTCCAGCGGGACATCTGCACCGGGGCCCCCGCCTACCAGGCTCCATTCAGAATACTGATGTTTTCTCATGTAGCTAAAGGGACCTGCGGGGCCCCTTAAGGCTCAGATAGGACTTTCTTATTCGCCCCCCTATAATGATGCCCTACTTGAAATTTATTGACTCACATCAACATCTGTCCTCGCTTCACTCTGCAGCTGAATTTACACAAAAACTCTGCCAAACAAAGGAGTCGCTTTCCTTCCCTTCATTTTCCATTCAGATGCAACAACTCCCTGTAGACATCAAGTTTCTTGTTTATTACTGTGACCTTCTTAGCAATACTGCGCTCGGCGCGCCTCAAAACAGGCATACAAGGAGAATAAAAAAAGCGTGGGAGCGACCAAGTTACTCCGGCGTACAGTCACAGAAGATGGAAACAAAAAGTTCAGATTTAAGAGTGGCAACAGGAAATCAATAACTAGAGATTGTGTTTGTAAGCAGGAGAATTGTTTAGGTTTCTGCTGATACATTTTGTTTTGTGTTTCTATTCTATATCATTGGGTTCTATATATGAATCATTTCTTTAACCCCCCTACAGATGAGGATGAGCTCCGTTTGCTCTGCCGGAAAAGGACATTACAGTTTTGGACAAATAGAACTTGTTCTAATTCTAATTAGAAAAGAGTATTGGCTTTAAAATAACACCAAAATAACGTCTGAAGCACCGATAGAATCGAAGCTAGAGCCATTTGAAGTTGGGTTGGGAATACCCAATTTACAGCTGTTATTTCAGTCAATGTGTGCAGAAGAAAGAGGGAGGGGATGAGCAGGCAGCACAGAAGATCTGAGATCCCCTGTATATCTTCCTGTCCCAGGGGAGGGGGTGACATGGACTTATCACCCTTCCATCAATTAGAGAAGATATATTTGCTCTCTCACTGCTACATGAGGGCCTTTTCCCCAGAAAAGAAGTGAAAAAGAGGAAGACTTGCTGAGCACAGGAGGATTCTCTGCACAGTTTAACTCCATAGATGCTGCAGTCATTACTGACCGCAGCAGCTAAATGTTTTTACACAAAATGTAAAAGTTTCTCCCCTTATGCAAGGCTTTAAAATATTGAAAAAAATATATATAAAAACTAAAGAGACGGCACTCCTAATTGGCATCGTCACGTCTATAACAAGCCATACTATAAAATATTACATTACTTGTCCAGCATGGAAAAAAAAAAAAAAAAAAAAAAAGCTAAAATAGCCATTTTCCCATCTAGCTTCTCTACAACTGGAATAAAAAGTAATCAAAGCATTGTATATAAATCCAGATGGTATCAATAAAAACTAAAAGTCGTCCAACCAAAAACAAGCCCTCATACAGCACTGTCGAAGGAAAAAGAAAAATGCTCCGATCCTGGAATGTGAGGTCACAAAAAAAGTTTATATTGTGCAGAAACCTTTATAAATGTGTGTTGTCGTAATCGTACCGACCCATAGAACATTATATAATATGGTGAACGCGGTCAACATTTTTTTAAAAAACTAGTTTTTTCCCATTATCCCCAGCAAAAAAAATTATCAAAGTTAAACTTCATACATTAAATGTACCCCAAATCAGCTCCTTTAAAAACTAGAACTTGTCCCAAAAAATACAAAGTGTCATACAGCTACACTGAAAAAAGTTCTAACCAACGGCTCTTAGAGATATAACAAATTTTAGCCCTAAGGGGTCAAAAATGCACGCGAGGCGACTCAGTTCTGCGCTAAATATTTATATTTACATGAGACACTCAAGATCTTCAATTAAAAACATGACTTTTTTTGAAGGTTTTTTCCAAATTTTGTGTGACTGTTAGGAGGTTAGCGAGCTTGTTATGTTCCTATGTCAGCAGGTCTGGCTGCATAGCTTTGTAGCTGCGGCCCCGTGGACTGCAACAATGTATTTTTGTTTGTACTACCCCCCCCCCCCCATCCCCCAGAATGGACTTAAATTCTGCTCCCAGTGCTTATGAATGTATCAAGTAGGTGGTCGCCACCACTTGGTATCAATGGGTGGCATTAGACTTAATGGAATGAGAGGTGGGGACCGCCCACTTGACACATATCCACTGCCGGGAGCCAAATCTAAGATATGCCTATACAGCGTTCTAAACAAAAAAGGAAGACATTGTTGGAGTCAGCAGGGCCAAAGCAGGAAAGCTCTACAGCCAGCCCCGCATGAGGATACAACAGGTCCTCCTTAAAGAGTGTTCTTTAAAAACACATTAAAATGGTCCAAAAATGCAAATTGTGATATATCCAGCATTGGTCAGCTGACAGCCTGTCATGTGAGTGAACCAGCCAATCAAGATGTGGAGTGCAGTAGCAATCAATGACTGCAATACATATACCCCCATAAAATCACAATTAAATATGATTTAAACCCAGCTGTTAACAAGTCTATGCAGGAATGGGGCCAAGTATACACAGACGCTAATCAGATTAGTAGGGAACTAACTGAAAGGTCACTCACATATATTAACGCAAGTCATAAAACTCACAGTCCATTGACAGATATTTCAAACCTGTCATCAATGTTCTTTGTGAGCCACCCTGGAAAAAACGGATACCCAGAAGCCACTCAATTCTGAAGATACAAACAGGACTCAATTGCACCTATTGTAGTCCTACGTAATCCCTTCCTAAACAGCGGAGACTTCGCTCTGAAAAGAGTGACCCTGCATCCAATGACTGCGCTGCTATCAATCTGTTATACCCCACACAATGTATTCTCCTAGAGTGATACATGAAGCCTCAAGTATAGGGAGAGCGTTTAGGCAGGGATTCAGTAGGACTACGATAGGGACGGAGGATTCCTGTAAATACCTTCATAATTAAGTAGTTTCTGGATTTTCCCTTTCCCAGTATAGGATGGCTCACAGAGAAGAACTCGATGACCAGGTTTGAAATATCAGTCAATGGACTGCGAGTATAACTCAGAGTTTTATTACTGGTATTAATATATGTGCAGTGATTTTTCAGTGGTTCCCCTACTAATCTGATATTTATCATCTGTGTAGATCCAGTACCATTGTGGTGGCCCGAAGTCTATATCTGGCCCCTCCATAATAGTCATACATGTAATGTCTTCAGTGTGGATGCACTGTGCAAATTGTCTTGTCTCTAGTTATGTGTATTACACAGCTGCAGCATGTAAGAGGTTAATGTCCATGAATGTCTGAGACAGGTTTAGAAAATGTAACAAATTTGTCTTGTCACGTGACGTTGCCCTATGTATGTGTTTGCAAGAGGCGTGCCAAGGGCTTCTGTTCTGGCTGTCTCTTCTTCTGGGTTCCTTGAGAGAGAGTGCTGGCGCCATGAGGTTTCCTTCAACCCTCACGTGGTGAAGAAGCGAAGCTAAGGAGAGGTATCCTGATGTCCCCATCTCAGGACCCCTACCTAGAGTGAGTGCAGGGAGGAGTCTGCCGTGCAGTGATCAAGCTACTAAGCGCAAGGGAGTGTCTGCAAAATGTTTTGGCCATCTCCGGTGTGTCTGTCCAGGAGCGGAGTCCTACAGATAACTAGGACTGTTGGCCGGTGTCATCCTGTGTTCTCCTCCCTGACCTTGCTTAACTGTTCTTACCGCACTGGTGTGTGAAAGTTACTTTAAAGGAGTAAAGTTCCAGTCATTGCCCATTCCCAGTGATTGAGGTATTCAATTATAACTGTGTGGACTATTAGTTTTCCTGCTGGACAACCAACGGTGTGAAGGAACGGTGGCGTCACGAGTGACACCTTCTCAAGTCCATTACACCACTATACAGGTAACCGCTCTCCCAACGTTGCCTGGAAGAGGCCTTGCGGTGCCTTGGCTAAGGCTGTGCGTGTCCCTCTGGGGAGGAGTTTGGTAGAGCCACAGTGACAAGTGCCATCTCTACACCCGCCATCTCCTCAGAGTGTCCCTCATGTCTCAGTTGCTGCCGGACACCACACCATTACTGCATGGATTTGTTAATAGCTCGGTTTTAATTGCATTTAATAAACTGTTAAATGTATTGCAGTGTTTGGTCTGTTGTCACCTCTTACATATAAGGATAATTGGCAGTGTTACTATAACTGACACCTCGCCAGTTGGTTGGCAGAGGTCCATGATTGGCTGGCCCAGGAGGGGTTCTTCACATCATGTGGTAGCCATCCATCAAGCACATACTCTGCACATACTGCTGACTATATTGTACCCATAGAATAGAGCTGGTCAGACGTAGGCCAGCGGTGCGAACTCTTGATGTTTGACTACCCTTACATTTATGGTTTTTGTTGTGGGACAGAAGAGGGTAGAGCAGCTTACGAGGCTTTTCTGTCGTACCGAGAAAAAAAAAATGTCTATCTGGATTTTTTTTTCATGCCATCTACTTTGTTTCTATGCATTTCATATAAAACTGCCAATTTAAAGGCGGCGGTCCGGCTTCATGTGTTTAGAGCGTCTGGCTGTACGTTTAATCTATGTGTTAAAAGTAAATCTACTAAAAGTTACATACGTTTTCTCATGTATGTTTAAAGGGGTTATCCAGTTATAAACTATTGGTGGCTTATCAACAGGACAAGCTGCCAATAGTGGAGCGGTGGTGGTCTGCCGCCCAGGACCCTCGGCCAATAAACTGTTCACTGGGCTAAAATGCTTGTGCATCGAGCAGATTCCTGCAGAATAAGACAGGGTCTTATTACTTTTTGCTACAAAATATTTAACTTTTTTTACATGTATAGCTACCTGGACACCATTTAAGTAGATTTTTTAATTAACTGTGGCTTATTTTTGGAGTAGGGCTTATATTTAAACCACTCAAAAACCCAGAAAAATCATGCTCAAAAATCCTCAAAATTCATGCTAGGGCTTATTTTCGGGGTAGGTCTTATTTTCATGGAAACAGGGTAACAGACAGCTGTGTTCCCGCTGCAGTGGTCAGGCTTGGTATTGCAGGCATTGATGCGAATGGGAACTGTGTGCAATACCAAGTCTGGCCACTGCAATGGGAATGGAGCTGTCTGTTTCCTGCAAAAATCAGCTCTGTGCATTAGCAGATTGAGCTGGCAAACTGTTCATCAGACCTCCAGCAATCTATTGATGGACTGTCCTAAAGCTAGCCCATCAATAGTTTACAACTGGACAAGCCCTCTATAGTATATGTCAAATGTACATTAAAGCCGTGAACAGCCCCTTACATAAGGCAGATATCTTGCACTGGTTACTTATATTTGGTTAGTGGGCCAGCTGCACCCAGCGAACGCCAGTCTACTGGGATATTATCAATCTGAGTAATTCCACAAAAAATTGTAATTATTTAGAATTTGTAATTCAGAAATCTTGCAGTCGTTGCTGAATGAAAGGACTGAAAGCACAAACAAAGTAACAGAAAATCCGGCTTCACTGATATTCACTCCCAGGACCTGTAAACAACCTGTAAGCCCATAAGCTGCATCTATTTCAGTCTAACCAGCAGTTTCCAGCTCCCTCGGCATGTTTAATAAGAATGTGCATCGGCTCCCGAGTCCCTCATGGCGAGTGCAGGGGAGACTATTTTAGACCCATGAAAAAGGCAAATAAATAAGCTAAACATATCCAGGACTCGGCATGATCCACATCAGCACCAAGAGGTGGTGGAGCAGCTGCAGGGACGGCACTTCCCGTTCTGTCAGATGTGCTTTACCATCTCCAAAAGGACTTGCAAATGGGAGATGGAAAAATGCCTCTGTGATGCCAACTGAGAGCATTCTTCCCACTTCCATTTGCATATATTTTTTCCCAGGGAGCATTGCATGGCCAATAAGACTCCTGATGCCAACTTAGTCAGAAGGAGAAATGTTATTCCCTTGGCCTAAAATACCCAGTGGTTCCTGCTTTATCACTAATGCAGGTCAATGTCCCTATACTTCTACCAGCTACCATACTGACCAACAGATACATTGTATATCAGACAACGTCACATCAACACAAATGGGCTGCAGCTAATTTACTGCAGACACTGAAGTGCACAGAGTCCTTTCAGATTGGGCTAACAAGCAAAGCATCAACACACCAAAATAATGATCCATCTGAAAAGCTGTATAGGGGCTGAACCGGGTGCAAGTTCACTGAGGAGACAACCTTTTTAACCCTTTCCAATCCACTGGACATTATGATTTAAGGTTGTACAGCTCCAATGTTGAAATACATCCGTCGGGGTTCTCTTACTGTATATTGCCAGCCTCTCTGCTGTCAGAGCCTATCCAACGTGTCACCTCATGCAGTACTGGATTTAGCCAGCAGATAGCGCCATTGTATAACAGCAGAAAAAGAGTAAGCTCCCTAGGAAAACCAGAATATAAATTGGATTGGAAAGGGTTAAAAATGAGGTGAAGCTCTCTGCAGAGATTGAACCGCGTTCTCCAAGAACATGCCATTTCTCTGCTATACTGAGCACTATTGTAGAATAAAGCAGAAGAATGTTTTTTCCACAAAAAGTCCAAGCTCCTGCTATCTTTTGGTTGTAAATTGAACAGCCACTGGGATCGAGTGGCAGTGGACGTGGATCCATCCTGCCAAGCATAAGAAAAACGAAACAGGAGCAGGCCCAACTCAGCATAAAGGTGGGATCTTTCTTGTTTATTCACTTTAAGATTGATGAGCTATCAGGTCAGGATAGGCCATCAATAGCTGATCCCCAGTGCCGGTGTTCTAATGTTCAGAGTTGCTTTGCTGCAGTAAGCAGACAGCTCTGTTCATTGTGCAGTGGCTTGTTGTGGTACTGCAGGTCTATTCACCTCAATGGGACTTAGTTTGAGGTACGTTGCTGGGCCTCTATGTAGTGTATGAAGCAGTTTATACTGGGAGACTCCCCCACTTATAAATTTACTTTATGTATTCTAAAAGGTAGGTCAATCTGAAATGTAGGACAATCCGCATTAATGTCTTCAGTACTTATACTTAGGAAGGCTTCAATCTGTCAATTTAAGTAATCTAGTCAAGTTCAAGATGGGAGGAGTCACCAGGAGCCAATCTAAGCAGAGTTCCAGAGAAGAACCACAACAAAGAAAATAAGCACTCGATACAGATCTTGTCCTCGGTCAGATTTGAACCTGCAACCCCAGCACTGCAAGGCAACAGTACTAACCACTGAGCCACCTGTCTTCTCCAGAAGAACACACAGAAAGAGAACATAAGCACAGAATACAGATCTTGTCCTCAGTCCTAACCACTGAGCCAAATTCGCTGAATCCTCCCCTCTCTTCCCTCGTCTTACAAAAGTGTTCAGTACGTGATTTAGGGGGGTTTATGAACGCATTTTTGGTTCAGAGGTTCAGGTTCTCGACCTGAATTCTGGTTCTACGGGTTTGGTTCACTCATCTCTTCTCAAAACTATATAGAACAGAAAGGCTACTTGACATTTCACAGAGAACAACGGAGATGAAATTAGTAGGGAAAACATGAAAAGTAGCGACTGTCAAACGTAATACTCACATATTCCCCATAAGTGTCCTGCGCTGGCGGCGGGGGCCGATAGCCCGCTGGATGGGGTATTCCCCTTGTTCTTGTAGCCAGCAGTCCTCTTGCTCTTGTAGAGGGTACTCTCGCTGGGGTTACGCCTCTAGGAGCCGGTGCCCCTCTGGGTACCCCTGCCGATAGGGGTGGTACTCCTCCACGAGCCCTGTAACAGAGATCACTGCGGGTTTATGGGATATCTATACAAACATATTCCGCTTTCTATAGAAGACGTGTAATCCGATCGCTCATCTCTACCGTTACTAAATATATGAGATAACCCAATTATCTGAATGTACAGCCTAAAACGTTGTGGTCCAGGGGTATTCACAATAATCAATGCAATTGTGTAGGATACTAAAATATAGGTTTCATTTAAAGGGACCCTCCAGTTTGAGGACAAAATTCAGTCCCATGACAAGAGTAGAGTTCGTGTTATCTGCAGTTCTCCTCTGAAACTTGCTGTCGCCATCCTGGACAGCAGAAAACGATCTAGTTGATGCACACACTGCACTGCTCTCTGATTGGCCAATACTGATCACATGAGCAGCTCTGGACGATCACAGGCGGTGAGGTGCATTAGTAGGCCAACAGTACCAATGGACTGAGGATTAGGTAGTCTGAAGGTTGTGCTAGCCATCTTGGATGGCCAAAAACAAGACCTGGAACCAATGGAGGGACAGCAAAGAACAGCAGGTGAGGATCCTAAAACTGGAGGGTTGCTTTAAAGGAAAGGGTCACTTTCTAAAAACAGTTCAGGAACAAGATCCTGCACCAATTCATGTTATACTGTATGTAGCAGAGCTATCTGGGCGAGGGAAAAAAGTGGAGCGAGATGCTAGTGTGCGCACGTGTCTGCTGGAACTAGGCTCTGTCCGAACACTGCTGAAGCAGGAGGGGAAAAAAAAACAAACAAAAAACTTTCCTCTTCAACCCCGGAGCACAAAAGTCACGTGACATGTTTTTCGTGGTTCGTGGTTCAGTTTCAGTGTGAATCCACATTAGATGGGAAAATCCAGCGATCGGAGCGACTTCCAATGAGGCCGGTCATCGGTGCTGGACTGGCTGGGGCCAGGATTTCACGCCCAACTGCGTGGGATTTTCTCATAAAATGGGGTGGAGAGTATACAGAGAATGGCGTGATCAAGAAAAAACATCCAGCAATTACAACTGAAAGGGGTCGGAGGGGGATGTCAGGAATCGTTCTGACCAACAGGCTGCACAGTCAGCTAATTACAACGCTGGGGCTCCAACTAACGTGTCCGAACGCACAACTCGCCGTTCCATAGCACGGATGGTATAACAGCAAACAGACACAATGGCGCTGAAACAGACAGAGATGAGACTCCAGCGGGCAAAAGAGCACAAAACTTGTATCACTGAGCAGTGGAAAAACCATTGTCTGGATCCAGATTTCTGTTGCCCCGTGCTGATGTGAGGTCAAATTTGGGGGCAAGCAACATGAATCTATGACCCCTTCCTGTGCAGCTTGTGGAGGGGCAGTAATGGTGTAGGGATGGCAGATCCTGGGTCCTCTGATACCTATTGATGGACATTACAACAAATTGCTGCAGTTCCGAAAGCAAAAGAATGTCAATGTGTTACTAGATGGGGTCTCTAATAAAGTGGCCTTTCAGTGTAAATCTGCGTGTCCTGCAGAATTCAGCTTTTTTATAATACAGGGTTCCAAACATTTCCTGTGTAAATTTAGCGATTATGGAAGCGCCAATCTCAGAAGCCAAACAAGCCGAGTAGGTAGAAATGACGTCTTGCAAATTTGCATTCTAGTTGACACACATTTTGCCAAGGGGTCGCCTATACAGTAAATACTCCTGGTAGACTCGGCCCGCTTATTTCCATAGAACACACATTACCTGGACAATGCAGCGACCGGCGCTCCCCGGGAACGGACTGCCGGCTTGCCGCGGACTACTGGGACTTCGGCATTTTCAGAGCCGCCATTTAGATAGGTGAGTTCTTGCAGCTGTGCCTGTCGGATCTCATCATTGTAATCCTATGTATGTGGGAGTAAACAAGGGACAGCGTTAGAGCAAAGTAAACCCAATTTCCTGTTTTGTAGCACATCTGTAAATGCCCACATGGGGCCCGAACACAACAGTCTATCTCACTTGTTAACATTTTATTTTGATGACACGTCCTTTTAGGTTATTCTACACAAGCCGAGCTCCACGGGTCTCGCAGGCCGCCTTCTACTTTCACTCTCGGGCATAAATCAATAAACATGCTTGAAACAGTCAATGTAACATCTACGGCCAACGTGTGCCAACACCAGAACCCAACGGACTAGCGGGCGTTGTAACAAGATATATGCAGCATCTGAAACTAGTGAGAACATACATTAAGTGACCCTTTTATTAGAGCCCCCCATATAGCAGCGCCTTGGACCTCCACTGGTCATCCGAACTGCAGCAATTCATCATAGAGTAGATCCCACCAGATGATGAAACCGTTCTGCAGGAATATCGGCCCCTGTGGACAGGAAGCTTCTTGTAGTTGCTGCAGATTAGATGGCGGTGCTGACACGTTCCGACCAGCTGACAGGAAGGGGTCAGCGATTCATGCTGCTTGTACCCAATTCTGACCTCCCGTCAGCAACAGAAATCTGGACCCATCTGACCAGGAGATGTTTCTCCGCTGCTCAGTGATACAGGTTTTGTGCTCTTTTGCCCGCTGGAATCTTTGTTTCTCTTAGACACAATGGCGCTGGAACTGGTCGTCCGCTGTTATACCATTCGTGCGGAGGAACGGCGAGTTGTGCGTTCGGACACGTTAGTTGGAGCTCCAGGGTTGTATTCAGCTGACTGTGCAGCCTGTTGGTCAGAACTATTCCTGACATCCTCCTCCGACCCCTTTCAGTGAGGAGTTTTCTGTCCGCAGGATCCCCTTTCGCTGGATGTTTTTCCCCAATCATGCCATTCTCTGTATACCATTACACGAGAAACCCCCCCCCCCCCCCCCCCCCCCCCCGTAGTTGGTGGTGAGCCCCCGGCTAGTCTAGTACCGATGACCGGCCTCGTTGGAAGTCGCTCCGATCGCTGGATTTTCTCATCTAATGTGGATTCACACTGAAACTGATCCGCGGAAAACTTGTCACGTGACTTTATGCTGCACTCCGGGGTCACGGGGGGGGGGGGGGGGGGGGGGAATTGCCATACAGGGAAGTGCTAATTGTGAGAGGGCCGGGGTCTAATAAGGGACAGGGGCTGTGATAAGGGTTTGAGATACTTGTTTTCAGGCTCGGACGGCCGACGGAGGAACAGGCGAATCCATCGGTAGTTTTATATTTGACAACTATATTGTATTACAGAATGACAGCAGATATGGAAGCGAGACGCCAACTGATAATGGCTGCAGTATTTGCAGATATGGACGATGGAGTATATATATTATGCAGTTACAGGCTCTTGAACAGTTTCTGATTCAGGACACCCACATTTGGTAGGACCTGACCACCCTGGAGAAATACCGGACCCCCGGGGACTCCATGCAAAAAGTTCCAACAAGTTTATTCTGTTAGTTTTGTCTCAGAATGGAGTCAGATTTGGTCTGCCTGCTAGTTGGTTTATACATTTAATTAGGGGCATCGAGGAGGAGATCTCCAGCGTCAGGATAGAACTGTAACCTTATAATGGTCATTACGTGTCTGAAGTAATATTGTTAACCTCTTAGTGACCACAACACAGTTTTACTGACGGCACTAATGGCTTTAAACCCGCACATTACATCTTTTTAAGGCGGTGGCTTAGCTGACCGACAGCCAGGCTTCTCCTCTACCTGCCAGGAGCAGAGAGACCTCAGATTTTGGCAGTTTAACCCTTTATATGCCACAATAGTTACTGTAGTGTGTAAACAGATGGGGAGGGGAGCTCTTTGGTCACCCATTTGCACCCTGCATGCAAAGTACAAATGGGTTCCCATGGCAGCTGGAAGCCTGACAAAGGCCTTTGTTTCTACCAAGTAAAGGCCCTTTTACACACAATGACTAAATAATTTTTTGAGTGATAAACTTCTGAAAATGAGCGATAATAGTTCCATGTAAACGCGGGCAGTCGTGCACCATTTGCTCAGTTATTGTTAGCCAAGTTTTTTCGGCTGGCGTAAATTCCATTGTTTGATCGCTGGAAATTCTCAGTTTGAATGCAGTTTGTCCAGTTTTTACCAGCAGCCAGTGATGACTTTATATTGCTTTGCATATTCAAATAGTGCAGAGTTTACTCAGCCACAAGGAGAACAATGGAATGTGACCGCCAGATGTTTGCTCAGCTGGGCGAAGTGTTCATGCAATGTCACCAAAACACACGCCCAGCTGAGCAAACACTCCTGGAGGAAAATACAGATTAATCAGCCAATAGTGATTATCTGTGCGTGAAAAACCATGGCTAAATCTTTCAGCAGTTTGAGAGATTATCGTTGCGTGTAAAAGGGTCTTTGTTAGAAGAATCCCAGGGTTTAATCAAGATGGCAATAATGTTTTGAGACACTTTGGCAGGTAGTATGGAAAGAGTCTTCATGGCTGACTTGTGAGGTGTCCTCTCTCTCTTCCTATACACATCGCCATTTTTGCTTTACAACATTTAAATAACGAGAGTTCTTATGAAGAATTGAGAGGACTCATTTATCACCTTTCTAACCACTTGCATTTTTTCCTCTTTTAATAACCAGCATTATATACAGAAACATGGCGTCCCGATGGAAGCAAAACAATCACCTTGTGATGGCATATTGGGAAGAGAGGTTTATGGTTCATCCAATTCTTTGGTGGACACCGCTGGTTGGTATGGCAGCTACATAGATGATTTGCTCATTGGGCAGGGTCATGTGTGTCATACCAGCTTTTATGAAATTCATTAAGGATTTTTAATTTCTCTTTTTTTCATACCAATCATAGAACAGACATTTTGGACCTCAAATTAGTAGGTGAATCTGACGGCGATCTAGAAACCTCTTCACATCGGGCAACACAATGTTACATGCAAGGAGTGTCCACCCTGCGGCCATACTAGTGGGGGAATCTATAAGAGTGCGTCCATCCTTCACATCTCCAACAGGATACACCAAATTAATACTAGTTTGAAAAAAAAACGGGGATGTCCGAGCGGGATGATGATATGGGAGCGTAAAACTGCCAACAAATCACCATCATTACTTCTTTATAAAAAGTAATACCAAAAGATGCTACAAGTGGTATTAATCAAAAGCCACCATTAATCCACTCATTGTGTATCCAATATCAGAGCAAAAGCATCATTTATTTTGGAAAACGGACCCCTTGTAGGAAAGCTCTAGTACCCTGCTGTACCACCTCTAGCTTGGATACAAGGTGTGATACGGGCAGGCATGGAGGCTCTAGTACCCTGTTGTACCGCCTCTAGCTTGGATACAAGATGTGATATGGGTGGGCGGGGTGACTGGTATCCTATTGGGCTGCCTCTAGCTTGGATACAAGATGTGATAGATGTGGGCATTGGAGGCTCTAGTACCCTGTTGTACTGTCACTAGCTTGGATACAAGATGATACGAGGGCATAGAGGTTCTAGTACCCTGTTGTACGGACTCTAGCTTGGATACAATATGTGAAATGGGCAGGCATGGCAGCTCTGGTACCTTATTGGGCCACTTCTAGCTTGGATACAAGATGTGATAGATGTGGACATGGAGGCTCTAGTACCCTGTTGTACCGCCTTTAGCTTGGATACAAGATGTGATATGGGGGCACGGAGGCTCTAGTACCCCGTTGTAGCCCCTCCAGCTTGGGTACAAGATGTGATATGGATGGGTATGGCGGCATACAGGTTCCATACGTTACCCTGCGGCATATTACTCCACATTTGCTGTAAATGAGTCTCTAGATTGTACAAACTTGTAGGCTTTCAGAGTTGGCATCCTAGATGGTCCCATACATGTTCTGTCGGTGATAAATCTGGTTACCGGGCAGCCACGGAGGTGTGACAATGTTGTGGGGGTTTCCTGTGACCCCCCTTGCTGTATGTGGACAAGCATTATCCTGCTAAAGCGGAAGAAGAAGTCCACTCCACACCAGCAGCCTCTGAGAGCCTTCCAATAGGCCAAGGGTGGAACCACATTTACAGCCTCCAGTGACCGTTCATCTAACCGCACCGCAATTCTAATCTTTTGCATATCTGCAGGCTGAGTTTTGTAGTAAAATAACTTCTAGGGACTGGATTATTGTGTCTACAAAAAGGTGTATTACGATAGTCGGGAAATGTATAAGATTAAACAAATTGTTCTAAAACCTCTTCCATTACTCTGATGACATAATCACATGACCGTCACACGTTCGTAATAGAAAGGACCACGGACAATGAGTTCTCTCCAAGTCTTTTACCCTTTTGAGTTGTGGTTCCCATCCTCGCCGCTCCTGCCCTCTTGTGGGATCGTCTCTTTATGGTCCCTTCTGGGACTAAAAGGTCTTACATCAAAGCTTCCATGAACACGGATTGTGAGATCGGATTATGTGACTGTTACTTGTTCTATTGGTTGTACTGGTTGTACGTCAAGAAAATGAGACGTCCGGGTGTTGGAACGTGTCCGATATTGTGAATATGCGCGATTGCACGTCTCTGGTGCTTCTCATGGTCGCTCTACAAGGTATTTCAGAGTCACGGCCATTAAAAGAACTGAAACCCATAAACTGGGAGGAGATGGTAAGCAGCCGGTCCTCAATGTGAAGCTTATTAGATCCTGCATTCGCACACAACTACAACATACGGTAGGAATCTTAATGGGTTAATTTATGCGTGATGTCATCATTCATCCAATGTCTGATTGGTTACATGTTTGTTAACTAGTGTTGTACCATTATGTGAAGACATGTAAGGACATCGCATCATAAAAACCACTCGCTTCAAACAAAAGCCTTTTATGAAGGAATTAACATGCGTGATAAAGCTGTAAGGTCTGGGGGGTTACTGTCCGGTGGTCTTTCCTCTGATGGCTGCGCACCGGCTGAGGAGCGGTCCATGCACTGCGCGATTCTCCTGGAGCGGATTGGTTAAATGTGGTTACTTGTGAATCCGACCGGATGGTCCATGAGCCGGTGGTGGACTACCCACCCCCCGAAGCCCGCATGAGCGGTCCCCCGCACAGTACGTATATGTGGCATCTCAGTCACCTATACACCCATATAACAGACCGCCGTCTACTTGTAGCCCCCATGAGCTTACGTGCTGAAGTTAGGTGGCCCGCTGTATCCATGGATGTGAGTGCTATACTTACCTCCATCATCCTGCCCCTGTATAAGCACAGAATCTTCCACTTCAGTGCCTGGAGCGGCGCTGCCAAGTAGTCAATCCATTATAAAATTAAAATGGGCGGACAGTGACAGATTTCAGTGGCGACGCTGGAAATACGACAGTGGAAGCAAGTATAACACTTACATCCATGGACTCCACAGGTGACCTACTTTCGCTTTTATGCTTAGCTCAGTGCTAAAAGTAGGTGCAGATTCCCTTTAAATAGATGCAGAAGTGACATCTAGCCACATTGCCAAGTCTGATATTAGCCACAAGTTACCATAAAAGGGTTATCCCCACTTTTAGCTGCAGGAAGCAGACAGCTCTGTACATTGTGCAGTGGCCCGGGTTGGTACTGCAGGCTGTTTCCTAATCACTTCATTAGGACTCAGCCTGCAGTACAAATCAGGACCACTGTGCAATGTATGGAGCCATCTGCTTTCTGCAGCAGAACAGCTAGAGGTGAGACAACCCCCTCGTAGGGTAAGGTCACAGGAATATCACACTAACATTTGGTTTAACAGCAAATTTGAGGTTTCAAATTTAATTTTTAATGGCCAAACAAGCTTACAGGTAAAACCGCTGTTCACCAGCAAAACCGTACAGCCCGTAAACGTATTGGAAAATGGAGCCGTTTTACGATATAATTGCATTTTGGCACCATTTTTGTTGTACTCTAGTAGTTCCGTGTGAGCTTGCCCGTTACGCCATTATTGCCACCTCTGGGATCCGCACCCGTCAGGCAATTGGGGGTCCACCAATGCCCACCTGCTGCATTCTCCATCTACTTCTGTGGAGACCGGGCTGTAAGTGCCAACGCTGCCACCTTTCCATGAGCACATATAGGGAATTTGTGCATTCGGCTCTGCAGAGGGCCCCCAGAAGGAATGCTACTGTTGGCGCCTCTCGCGGCGCCGCTTATCACATACTTGTCTGCAATGGCGTAAAAGGCAGGAATTCTTTTCTATAAAGAGTTCCCAGAATATATTTGGTTGTATCTGCGCTACGAGAATCCTCATGGCAGGAAGCGCCGTGCGGCTCGGGCTTCAAGGACAACCGCTGAATGATGAATCCTCGCATTCTGCCGTAGTGACTGAAACGCTCCGTCCTTGAATCATTGCATTTTATCCTCCTCCGGCAGGGAGACCGGGAACACGAGCGCGGCATTGTAGTCATGTGAGATGGAGCAGGTATTACACAGCGTGGGACCGAACACGGAGAGATTTCACCATCCGCAGCTTAACCCCTTCAGAACCAGACATGGTTTACTCCTCCCGCCTTAAGAGCCATAACGGTTTAATTTGCCCAGTGATCAGGCCGTACGAGGGCTTCTTCATAGCCGGCGCAGTCCCATCGCCCTAGCCGGCGCAGTCCCATCGCCCTAGCCGGCGCAGTCCCATCGCCCTAGCCGGCGCAGTCCCATCGCCCTAGCCGGCGCAGTCCCATCGCCCTAGCCGGCGCAGTCCCATCGCCCTAGCCGGCGCAGTCCCATCGCCCTAGCCGGCGCAGTCCCATCGCCCTAGCCGGCGCAGTCCCATCGCCCTAGCCGGCGCAGTCCCATCGCCCTAGCCGGCGCAGTCCCATCGCCCTAGCCGGCGCAGTCCCATCGCCCTAGCCGGCGCAGTCCCATCGCCCTAGCCGGCGCAGTCCCATCGCCCTAGCCGGCGCAGTCCCATCGCCCTCGCCGGCGCAGTCCCATTGCCCTAGCCGGCGCAGTCCCATCGCCCTAGCCGGCGCAGTCCTATTTTATGGGTGACATTTAATGTAAAATGTACTTTAAAAAAAAATAACACTTTAAAAAATATTTAAGTTGTGAGAAAAAAAGATGCGATGATGAGATCTTTGTTGGTTTAGTGTTTACAGCACTCCTAGTGCAGATAAAAATGACATTTGAGCGTTCCTCCGGCTCCGCCCGATCAGGGACATCAAATTTTGTTTTTCCAATGTTTTTCTATTTTTAAAAATTAGATTACATTTTTTCTCTCGCTGAAGTCCGAGCCCGGGACTTTATTCTTCCACTGATTGGGCTCCGTGAGGGATCGTTTCTGCGCTCAGCCGTAATTTTTTTTTTCCTCTTTTGGGAAAGTTACAAATTTTTGATCACTTTTTATTCAAATTTTATGAAAAAAAAGGCCCAGGATGTCGGAGCCGCTCACCAACTGTGACTGATATTATAGTCATAATCCTGATGGTTAGGCCTGGATAGAATGAAAAGCGCACAATTTGTCTGACCATTGCCTGCGTTTACACTGAATGATCATTAGAGATGAGCGAGCACACTTGTTGAGGGACAATACTCGAGTATCGTCCTTTGAGTACCTGCCTGCTCGTCAGAAAAGATTCAGGAAATCCCCCCGCTTACTCCCGCAACCCACCACCGCCGCCCCCCGCCAGCACCCAAATCTTTTCTGACGAACAGGCAGGTACTCGAAAAGGACGATGCTCGCTCAAGTATTGTCCCTTAACGAGTATGCTCGCTTATCTCTAATTATCATGCATTTTCGCTCATTTGAGTGATAATTATTAGGAGTAAAGGCCCTTTTACACGGAACAAAGTACAGATAACGCAAAACGAGACACTTGCTGTGTGTTTGAGCTAATTCTAGTCCGGACTGATATATCACATGACTCCCCCCCCCCCATGGTGTAATCTCATTATTATACCACTGAAGTTGATGTGTCCAGACTTCTGCCTCATCCTGGATGTACTGCACACCGCAAACATCTACTAGGCTACCAGAATCGGAAGTTTGTCAAGAGTTCATACAGTGTATAACACAATTTAATACCTCCTTCACACAACATCTACAGGCAACTTGGCATCAGACACTTAAAAGCTAAACTTTTAGTCACAAATGTAAATTTTCATCCAATGTGTGCCGACGTGGCCCCTGATATCACCGGAGGGCGAGATGGCCAGACTCACGGATTTTGGCCATGTAATGAGAGCAGAGTCGCTAGTAAAGTCTCTAATGATTAGACAGATCAGGCAAAAGAAGACCCGGCCGCTAGAGGGCACGATGGCCGATACTGTCAGAGCGGATACTGGCATGGATATCACACAACTGGAAGAAGCAAAACCGAAAAACATGGCGGGAGCTCGCCTGTAGGGCCGCCGAGGGGCGTGAACGACTAAACGGCCAACAACATATTAGAGTTATCAAACTCACCGAGGGCCACATCAGCCTTATGGTTGCCTTTAAAGGGTCGAATGAAATTGTATAGCAAGGGTTGTTCACATGGGCAGATTTCTGCAGCATTTTTAAGAGCGTGATTTTTGCGCACATAAGACGCAATGAATAGAACCCACTGATTCCAATGAGTTCATTAACATGAGCTTATATCATCATGGGGTGTCAGTGTGAAAAATATGTGGCATGACCTATTTTGGTGTGTATTACGCACTGAGACAGGCCATAGACGTGAATGGGCAACCGCAAATCCGCAGTGAATATGCAGGTAAGCTGGTGTTCACTGCTTCTTATGCATCGTTTCATTGGACGGTTCAGGTTCTGTTTCGCATGTGCAAATATGCAGTGTATTTGGGCACGCAAAAACATGCCTGAGCAGCCAAAAAAACCCCAGGTGTAAGCAATTTTCAGTTGCGCAATTGCGTAGCGTATTTGAGTGACCAAAATACACTTGCATCAATGTGAAGGAATCCTAATAGGGACCCCCATAGTGGCCCAGCAGTAAGTGTATTTTATATAGGTGGCTCCAGTAGTAATATAGTGTCCCCTATATGGACCTTGGGCTGGATATCATCGCTAGAGGCCTTCTACTCACCCAGCAGGTCCAGTCCAGCAGTAACCGCAGAGTCTGATGCCGACCTCTCCCCTTAGTGTATGCGCTGCGTACAGGACATACAGAGATGCCATTGGGCCGGACCTGTAGGCTGGGCTAGTGGATAAATACACATCCGGTGGGCCACAGTGAGGTAGCGGGCCTTGTGTTGGACACTTGTGCTTTAGGTCAGCAAGATGTATTCTGCAAAAACTATGAGCTCATAGATGGCTCACATACCTACGCTCACAAGGAGTGTACAGAAAGGCGAAGCCGCAGGAAGGTGCCGACCAATGCTACATGCAAACATTGAAAATTATCTAGGTCTACGATTCCCATCCTCCTGTACGGACTTTAACCCTGTAAATTGCCAGACCAAACAACGCATTCACGGAGGCGGCGTTCTGACAAGTATAAAATGGGTGTTTTTTGTTCCCGTATCATTGATACAAGATCAGAACTCTATGCGCAACATAGCCTGAGACAGACGTCTGTAGCAAGAAAGTATCTTCGGTGTTTCTGGCTACTCGAGGCGTTCCTTGCAAGGACATGAGGTGCCCTCATCAGAAGAGTTAGTCATTCTGTCACCATACTATGGTCTCCCATTTAACCCTTGCCATGTAGTCAGGTGTGTGAAAGCTGAGCACATGACATGCATGGCAGGTGTCATTCTTGACAGTTTACACCCGCTGGCAACAGCCGTGATCTACGCTCACGCTGATCGTGGCTGTTAACCTAAGTGCCCCGATCGCTCTGCAGGGGAGCGTTGAGACCCCCAGACGCTGATAAGGGGGTGCTATGTGGTTGTCATGGCAGCTTGGGGCATTTTAAAGGCTCCCAGGGCTGCCATGAATGATTGCTGATCAAGTTGTGCCTGCCAGAAGGCAGTATAATGCAATACTGTGGTATTGCTTCATATTGTTTGAGCGATCGAACAATTGCAAGTTCGAGTGTGCGATGGGGTAAAAATAAAAAAGGGATATTAAACATACATTGGCTGCACTGCATCCAGAATAAAGAGGTCACCTTCGGCTGCCTTATTGTTTGACATTATGTTTAATCATGGCTTTAAATTGTACTTAAATGGAATTGATCACAATGCGGCTTTATACGGAATATGAAAAATTCTTAATAAAAGTGATTTGGAAAGAAGAAATGAAGGCGTATCCAAGAAAAAAAATAAATGCTGTTGCCGCTTCCTCGAAAGTCATTAAAATATCACATTATTAATCCCACATAGAGACAATAACCAGGAAATAAAAGGCAATCCAGAAGTTGTATGCACCGCAAAATGGCATCAGGATAAACTACAGGTCACGGATATAAAGAGCCCTTACACAACCCGGGCAACACAAAGTTATGGGGGCAAAAGAGGGCGACAGATTTCTCTATTCTTTTTTTTTAATTAGACTTCATTAAGAATCTATCACTGTAATAATTGTACCGACCCAAAGAGGTTATTCTTGCTGTATTGTGAAAGCTGTAAAGGCCAGTGTGCACCAACAATTGCGCAGTTGCAACTTTTAATTTCTCCCCTCCTAGGTTTTTTTTGAAGTTTTCAGTACATTGTATGGAACCATTGAAAAATGCAATCTGTCTTACAAAAATAAAGCCCTCGTTAGCGACGTAACTGGAAATATAAACCTTACTTTCTGCATGTAGGGAAGAATATTAAAAATAAAATGGCCAAAGCGGGAAGGAGGTAATAGCGGCCCAGTACAGGGAGAGGGCACTGCACTGTTAGACTGGCTGCACCTCACTCATGAACACAGCGGCCCATAACGGAGTTCGCTGCACTTTGCTAGGTCTTATTAGCCAAAAGGCCAATACTTTTGTGCCATTCAAGCGAATACGGCCGCCAACCTGCCCCATATTACTGTATGCTTTCCAAAAAGGCAACACCTGTTCATAAACCCGGAACGTCAGAGTGGGGTCTTCTGCTTTGGATCCCCCTCTGTGAAGCATAACTAAAAGCTGCTCCATAATGGTTCACATGGCATCCCTTTATAACTCTGCTGGGGCTGGTGGGTTTCCCTCATGGGGAGAGATAGCGCCACATGCTGCACTATTGTTTCTGGCAAGTTTGGCAGCATTTGCAGGAGAGGCTCCAACAGAACCCCCTGAACAGACATTGATGAGGCCTTACTATTCAAGTCTATGGAAACCAGATACTACATGAATTGTCACCCTATTGCTCCATCTGTTTTGAAGTCAGTAGGACCTTTCAGCTTAGGAAGGGGGTGAGGGTGTCGGCCCAGTCACAAGGTCAGAAATGTGTTGGCTATTAAAAGGTTTTATGTTAAAGGCCTTGCCGTTGCCACTGGAGGTTTGAACCACCAGTCACCATATTGGGGAGGGGCATGACAGTGACAGACGAATAAGAATGCACGGTTTGCCCTGCAAGGAGGAGCCTGTAGTGAATGTCAACGATGTGGTGGGGTTGTAGAGTGGGCTGCTGTTGTGGAGCGCAGTACCAATTGCAAGAGTTCTGTGGAAGTTGGGTAGTAAAGGGTGTAAGAGTTCATCTCCCCTTATGAGGACAGAGAGCGTCTTTCCAGGCTATTGATCCAATACAAGACAGAAGAGAATCCCAGCTCCAAGAAGGGGATACAATGAGTAATAGCTTTATTCAAAATAAATGAACTCCATTAAAAACTGTCACACAAGAGGTACAAGTGGCACTGACCGGACTCCGGCACCCCAACCACCCTTACTCATGGCCATGCTCGCCTTCTGCAGCGGAGACTCTACAGTTTTGTAATTGGAGGTTGGGTTCAGCAGCCAAGTGAGTTGCATTTAATGAGCTTTCTGCCTTCTTTAACCAATGACCAATCCTCTGGATCCCTGTCCACCGCTAATCGTCTAATTTGCTGTCCAGTACAGTAGACCAGACATTATCAGTGGTCAAACACAAGAACTGCAAGTGCTGGCTTCATTCCCAATGGAATCAGTGGGAGCGCCGCGCTGCTATTCCACTTCCTGCTTCTCTTGTGGTCTGGGCGTCACATCCAGTCCTGACAAGGCGATAAAGAGAAGGTAGAATAGCAAAATAGTGCTCTCATTGATTTCAATGGAAGTGAAGCCAGCGCTCCTACTTCCTCCCTGTCCGCTTAGGACATCCAGCCTGCTGCACTGGACAGTAGGCAGACAATCAGCTGATGGGTGAGGGACCAGAGTCATGGTTCTGCCATTCATCATCTACTGACCACCGATCCAGAGGCCAAGTCATCAGTTGAAAAGAGCAGATAATGCCTTTAAAGCCTTGAAGCCCCCTGGCTGTGGAAGCAGAAGGAAGTTCTGCCAGTGTCCTGCTAGAGTCACCTCAGAGTCACTTCATTCTTAAAGACCGTATCAAAAGGTTGCAAGAAATAAAGTCTTACCATGTCCAACGTAAAGGGTGCCCCGCTCTCCAACTACCTGCTAAAGGGCTTTCAACAGACCAGATGGAATAAGTTGTGCGAACCGAGCCTAAAACAATGATCTCCCTCCATCATCATAAACGAGAGAATTGTGAGGTCTCTTCATACGGGATGAATTTCATTGCTGACCAAACCACCCTGCCAGAACGGAGCCGCGCCATTCTTTACTACTCAGACCAGCGGCTCTGTCATGATGAAATGAAGTCTGTTTGACAAGCTCCAAGAAGGAGGGTTTTCAAACAGTCTATTTGGCTCTGCTTGACCTCCCTTGGCCATTAGATTGAAGGCTTTCTCCAGCGAGCGAGCGAAGAGCCGGGTAGATTACAAGAGTCACTAAAGTCTTATTGAGTAAATAGCCACTTTTTGCTTTTAAAAGCTTTTCTTTACATGCTAATCAGAAACCGGCCCTCAAAGAAGTGATCACAGCGGGGTACCGGGGTAGGAAGCAGTCTAGAATGTTCTAATGCAAGATACGTAAATGCATAAGAGCTTTTATCAGAAGGGTTTAGATGCAATAACAGATAAATGCAAAACATTGGGCTATATTAGGTCTATCAATTCTGCTCAAATGCCGACAAACAAGGAGGGGGGGGGGGGCACTGAATGGCCCTCTATTAGAGCCCCCGCCCCCCTCACGACTGATGCTTCCCTGTATGGATCAGTTTCAGTGTGAATCCACATTAGATAAAAAGAAGCCAACGATCTCAGCGACTTCCAACAAGGCCGGTCATCGGTGCTAGACTAGCCGGGGTCTCGCTGCCAACCACGGGGTTTTTTCTTGGGTAACTGTGTGTAGAGTATACCGAGAATGGCGCAATCGAGGAAAACATCCAGCGAAAGAGTATCCTGTGGACGAAAACAACTCATCACTGAAAGGGGTCGGAGGAGGATGTCAGGAATCGTTCTGACCAACAGGCTGCACAGTCAGCCAAATACAACTCTGGAGCTCCAACTAACGTGTCCGAACGCACAACTCGCCGTTCCTCCGCACGGATGGTATAACAGCGGACGACCAGTTCCAGCACCATTGTGTCTAAGAGAAACAGAAAGACTCCAGCGGGCAAAAGAGAGCAAAACTTGTATCATTGAGCAGCGGGAAAACATCTCCTGGTCAGATGGAGCCAGATCTCTGTTGCCCCGTGCTGATGGGAGGGCAGGATTTGGAGCAAGTAGTATGAATCGCTGACCCCTTCCTGTCAGCTGGTCAGTACATGTCAGCACCGCCATCTAATCTGCACCAACTACAAGAAGCTTCCTGTCCGCAGGGGCCGATATTCCTGCAGAACAACTGTGGCAAATCTTATTGTAGCCCTGATCCATTCTCATCTTGAGTACTGTTGATCGGTCTTCCTCTCATGAAACGCTCCACTCTTCAATCCATCCAGAATGCAGCAGCCAGGCTCATCTCTTTGTCCAAATGCTACAATCATGCCCCACCCCCCACGCCTCCACCCCGTGCCAGTCACTGCATCCACGCCTCCACCTTGTGCTAGTCATTGCATCCACGCTTCCACCTTGTGCCAGTCACTGCATCCACGCCTCCACCCTGACTACATTCCTCCATAATATGACCCACCCACTGCAGTCTCCAAGACTTCCCCACAGCTGCACCACTTCTCTAGATTGCGCTACTTAGTGTAACTCTGCATGTAATGCTTGATCTCATCTCTTCTTGTTCCCCATGATTTGTCAAGTGCTGCAGAATATGATGGCGCTATAGATATTATAATCAGCTAGTGGAATCCAAGTCATGACCATCTGCTGCGCCTCTGAAGCCCGGAGGAGGTCCGACCCGCTACTGGCTGGGTGTTTGTAATAAAGTGCTTCACCTATATATACTCTGGCCAAAGTTGGTGGGTTTTTTAAAGGAACATTTACTTAGCTAATATAATTAACAAACAGGCGGCCGGCAGCTGCTCAACTGATAAGCAAATACAGACACTGAAAATCCATTACCTATGTATATACGTACAATCCTCTTGACACAATACTTGGCTAGACATTTATATTTCATCTATCGGCTGTTGCTAATCAACAGAATCACAGAAAAAGGAGAGACTCCAAGTCCAATAACCAGATACAATGGGGGAGGGGGGGATAAGAACCCCCAAACCAACTCCACCCCCCCCCCCTTCCCCTCCTCCATGCGACTTTTAAAAGCCAGCGTCCTCCAGCTTATTTCCTCCTTAATACCTATACAAGCGCTTCTATTGCTGCTGCAGGAGAACCCACCCAGCCACCGCGGATCTTATCCAATTCTCTCTGGACATCCCCCGGCCATATATGTCAGTTTGTACATTGGGATTGCAGCGTTTACCACCTGGACCCATGCATTCCTGGTCGGCCTCCCAGGGTGTTTCCAGTTTAGTAAAATTACCTTTTGGCATAAAACAGCAGCAATTAATATAATGTCCGAGTATCTGCAGCCAGTTGCAGGTCCCCAACAAGCCCGAAGAGGCACACCCCAGGGCGCATGATCCTTGGAGCCCCCAAATGTGCTTCCATGAATGCGAGAATGTCCCTCAAATAGTCTTGCAGGACGGCACACTCCCAAAACACATGCATGACCGTCCCAACCGTAAACAGGCATCGTGCGTATATCGCTGAAGAGAGCAGACCCATAGTACATAGCCTGGAGGGGGTATAGCGTATGCGGTGCAAGAACTTGACCTGGATGAGTGTCTCTAGCGCTGACCAAAGAAGGACCAGAACCTTTTAGTATATTCTCATCTTCCCCCGACAGCAGAACGGGGATATCAGCCACCCATTACTGCGTGGCCTCACTCTGCGGGACGAGATGTTGTATCAAATGGCATAGAAGCTAGGCAGCAGCTTAATGAGGTTGCACATCTGTGCCAAGCCCTCCAGTTGTGTCAGAGACATTGGAGTAGATAGGCCCCCAAATTGGGCCTTTACTACATCCCCCAGCTGGTAGTATCTAAAATAGTAATGCTCAGGCAGGCCATGGGTCATCAGCAGGAAGGTGCAGAATATACCCTCACTCACTATATTAGAGAAGACATTGACGCCCTGAAGTCTCCAGAAAGCAGACTCCGGAAAACATTGCAAGTGTGGAAAATTGGGATTATTTCACAGAGAGGGGGGTGTGGTAACCACGTGGCCACCTCAGTGGACAGCCGCAAGGCATGGTGCGAGACACTGAGTGTCACCAGCAAAGGGACAATAGAAGATGAGGGACCACCCAGCAGCAGCCCCCTCAAGCTCTGGGCAGGGCCCACCACTTTGCGCTCCAGGCGCACCACCGGATTATAGTCCGATGAGGACAACCTCCATCCAGTGTATACCAACTGGCCAGCCAAATAATAGTAATAGAAGTGTGGTAAGGCCAATCCTCCCCCGCTCACCGGAAGGCAGAGTCTCCAATCTAATCCTGGGTGGGGTGACCCTCCACAAAATACATAGCACAATCCCACGAAGCATAGTAAAAAAAATTTGGGGGACCAACGTGGGGAAGAATTTCGGCAGTAGTTTTATTTTTAGCAAATTTATTCTGCCCACTAGAGTAAGCGGGAGAGGCGCCCAGCGCACCGCCATCTCCTCAGCCCAGCCCAGGAGGGGAACTACGTTACAGCCGTAAGAAGTAGAGATCCCCGCTGACACCTCTATGCCCAAATAAGTTGTGGCGGGCAGAGGAAGCCCAGCCGCCGCAGAATCCACTGCAGCAGGTGGGTTTTGTTCCAATTAACCTTGATTCCAGAGTGCAGGCCAACTGCGTCAAATATAGCCGGTGCAGAGTCAGGAGAAGACGTCGGGTCCTGGAGGAAGAGGAGAGTGTCATCTGCATAAAGCGCTATGCGCTCTTCATAATTGCTCAGTTTAAACCCCTTTACTGTCGGCAATGTTCGGACCTGAATCACAAGAGGCTCTACAGCAAGGGCAAACGAGGCGGGGGATAAAGGTTGGCCTGAAGCCAAACTGCAGCATTACTGCCCACAGAGGTGCAGCAAAGCTCAACTCGAATGCATTAACTTTCTGCAACAAGTTCTCTTATCTGTACATTATACTACACACACATAACACAAAGGACTTCATGGCACCATAGCAATGTGAAGCCGTCAGCTGGTCTTAACCCCCTAGTCACCAGCCTGTATTTTGCCTTACGGACCAAGTGCTTTTCATTGTCGCTTTGCAGGAGCCATAACTAGTTGACGCAGCCATTGGAGAGTTTATCTTGGGATGAGTTCTTTTTTTCTCATGGTCGCATTTCGGGGTCCAAATAATGTGTTGTAGAACTTTCAGCACATTTCATTGAAATCTGGGAGCACATTTTAAAAGAGTTACAGTTTATTGGTACCGTTTTCATTGATCTTTTTTGACACCGTTTTTTAGTTCCTCTAGGAGGGCTTGAAGATGTAGGATGGCTAGGATAGTACACTGCATTACTTACATAGTGCATTCTACTGAGCCTATGAGAGCAGCCTGTTATACTTTGCTGGAGGCGGGGTCCAATAGGCCGAGTTACATGGCGGATATAAAGGCCTTTGTCAGTTTCTCAGCTTTTATGGGAATTTTTGGTATCTTGCAATCGCACTGCAGAGTGCTGATGGGTGACAGAAGGAGCCCCCTTCCTCCTGTCGTCTACTTACATGCTGCAGTTCTCGACTGTGGCATGTAAGCTGTTTACTGCCAGGATCTGAGACTTCTTCTCTACTGGCAGAGCAGGAGCCTGGCCGTCAGTAGTCACCACCTTAAAAAGCTGTATATGCAAGTTTAAAGCCCATTAGTGAGGTTCTGTAAAAATAAGTTTGGGCTGCACTAAGGGGTTAAACTAACATGAAACTACATAAAAACCTCATCTGTTTTCCATTAACACTCCAGTATTTGAAAAAAGGTCAATATAAATACATTAAAAAAAAAAGTTAAAAGCCTCCAGGAATGCAGACAGCATATAGCAAATCAGACTAAAAACACTCACGGGAATAAGGAACTTCTTAATTTCCTCCAGGGCGTGTCCCATTCTGGCATAAGCTTCTGCAGGAGGTGCAAATACCTCAATAAGAACATGGAGGTCATCATTGAGGTGAAAGTATTTTGCCTCTCCACTTTTTCTGAGCTCTTCTTCCTGTAGAATCAGATAGGTAACGTTATCTTTTTGGCTCATAACCAACCACGGAGGTAAGTTCTGTTATGGCAGGAGACGCCCGGCAGTATCTAAATATTCCAGCCAAAGCCAAGCAGCTCGTCGGCTCACTCCTGGCACCCGGCCTCCGAGGTGCACGCCCCGCCAGCTACACCCCTGAACATGGACTATATGGACCATCAGAGGCACCTGAACTAAAAACACACAATGTTGGAATCTTCCTGGAATTACCTTCGCTTTGTCCCTCATGGATCCTTTGCCCAGTATGGACATTTTGGTCAGAGTGTCTTCCTGTAACCTCTTCAAGGAGTTACCTCGCGGTCCCAGGAGTTTTCCAACAAAGTTAAACTACAAAAGGCAAAAGATAAAAAGTAAGTTTATTGTATTTGTTACAGAGTCCAAACTGCTACAAGCCCCATAAATACAGCACCAGTCCTCTGGAACGCGCTACCCGAAACTATCTGGGCAATCCCGACTTACAAAACCACAGACATGCTCTAAAAACGCACCTCATACCATATCCCTCAAACCAAACCCCTCTGATAACATGCTCCCTGACCTACTGACTGCAATCCCTGCTAGCCGTAAGTAACTGCCCCTTGTGGTCATGCAGATTCAGCCACTACATGGCCTATTGTTTGTGTGTATAGCATCCCTCCCTCTCAAGGCCGCCATACCGGGCACATCTCCACCTCGCCATACCGGGCACATCTCCAGCCCTTTACCCTCTGTATCACCCCATTACTTGTAGTATGTAAGCTCGTTGGAGCAGGACCCTCACCCCTACTGTTTCCATCAACTGATTACTATATAACCGTGGTTTTGTTTCTGTTCCCCCTGTTCTGTAAGCGCTGTGGAATATGTTGGCGCCATATAAATAAAGACCACCACCGGCGTCCATCCACAGGCGTTGCTGAAAGTGCCGCAATTTAAGTCGCAGCGCTTCACCGCATTTTATTTTATTCCAGCTTTAAGCACTTATTCATGAGGAGCGCTAAACACCACAAAATAGAACAGACTCAGCTTAAAAAAAGCCGTGGTGCTTTGCAGCGCCGCAATCGAGCCGCTGTGAGAGACTCCACTGAAAACAATTAAAGCATCTGACCGCGCAGCACTAAACTCAGGGAGGCCTGAGAGTCACTTCACAAAACCCTTTGGCTGATCTGCAGACCCTCCAACTCACTGCCTCCTTTTAGGCAACAGCTGAAGCCAGTGCCCATAACCAAGCAGGGCCATCATGAGACACGTGGGCATCGGGTACTCTAACTGAAGCAGTGCCGAGTTTGCACAGACGGTACGCCAACTTCTGAGTGACCCATGACCGCACCAGTTGGCCAAGAGAACGACAATGTGAGGAGCTCATGAATGGTCAAGGGCATTTTAATTATGGGCACAACTAGAGCTCCGTACTGCCCAAGAACATCGTGTTGTCGCTCCTGTATTATGCTTACCGTTCTCACCCCCTTAAGGCAAAGCAACAAAAACAGCCATTCTGAGTTAAAAGGGAATGTCTTATCAGGAAATGGCCTATTATATAAACCATATTTTCGTGTTACACATTTATAAAATAATTTCTGGTGTTTTTTTTTTTACATTTTCAGTCACTATCAAGATTTAAAAAAAAAAAAAAATCCTAAATCCTGCATTTTTCACACTGACCACAGAGCCTAATAGTCTAACATTCCTATGCTGTAGAGAAAGCTTCTCAGTAGTAATCTCATCACAGGCAGGATTACACTGAGAGGTGACACCTATATGTAGATAAGACCGGCGCCACCATTCACAATAGTCACAGCTCACCTCCTCCCCCTCCCTGCACGGGTAACAGTATGCCTAGAACATTCCCTCAAACAAGTCAATGGGTCAGCCCCCAGCCATTTTGTGTAAATGGCCCATGAAGCTGCTATAAAACATTTCTAAAAATGCGCAAAATGCTGTTGACTACAGCTCAGGCAAGATGGCCTCCCTATAGTCATAAGAAGACCGCAGAATAAAAAAAGAGTCTACAAATAAGAAAATAAAACAGATTAGAAAAATGTTTCACTATTTAGTTTTAAGCAAAAAAAAAACAAAATGGTAATATTATGCTTTAAAAGAGGCCCTGTTGTGGAATTAAGTCAGTGGGACGGGTGGCAGGCCTCTAACTATCCATTTTCCCCCCCATTCTCTCCTCCCTTTGCACAGTAGGGTTCACTTTGGGTCCAACAGTTAGTGCTGTCAAGTGAGTGGTCCCCACTGCTCACTCAATGGGGGAGACCTCGGGCTTGATGGGGGCCACACACTTGACACGAATAGCACTGGGAGTTGGATGCAAGACGAACCCATCTAGGCAAGTATGCGGGGAGGAATAAAACGTAAAAATCAATATATCAGAATTGACAGCAGCATTTAAAGGGTTAATAGCTGCGATCGCCCGAACAGCCGATTGCGGCTATTGCCCGTGGGTGTCAGCTGTAATAAACAGCAGGACGTAAAAACACTATAGGGCCGTCACTAAAGGGTTAACAAGTTCTCATTTTTTCCCACATTTAAAAAAAAAGGGGGCTTTAACATTTTACATTTTTTGTGCTATTAAACTTTTATTTAGCCTTACACTTTTCTTTAGTCCCAGTAGGGGGACTTGAACTTCTGAACATTTGATCACTTCTACTAGATACAGCAACACTTCAGCATATCATCTATGCAGGGCAGCCCTGGGAGCCTTCAGTAGGTTCTGGGCTGCCATGCTAGTCCATTGGAACCCCCAGTCAACCCCCTCCTGCTGACTGTTTGGACATGCAGGCAGCGTTGTCCGCAGCATCTAAAGAGTAAACCGCCGTGATCATCGCGAATTACGATCTCCGTAGTTACCGGCAGGAACCCTCCATCATTAGACTAGAGCAAAAAACTACATGACAACTATGGAAAGATTCCAAACCCTTTTATGCCCGTCATAGGTGGGCAAAAATGTGCAACTTGTATGCCCGGCTCACAGGTTTACTGGGCCGAATACAAAATGCATGTGAACTCCGAGGCCGTCAGATTAACGTATGCCACAAATTGGTGTCATTTATAGCCAAAGCCTATGCCAAGCTCTATGCCAGCTCTGACTAATGCAATGGCCAGGAACATGGCAAGTTCATAAGAGGGGTTCCCCAGGTAATCGTTATAGATGAACTATCCCCGTTATAGATCATTAGTAGTTAATCACAGGGGCCCCACCATGATCACCCGGCCCACTGTCAGTGCAGGGGGGGATGACGTGTGTCATAGGAGATGGAGCGAAGCCAGCAAACCCATATCCGCTCCCCATTGAAATCAATGGCCGTACAAGCGGCTGTTACACTTCCTGTCCCGGGTGTCAGAGGCGGAAATGCCAGAACTGTAATACCCGCTTCAGCTCCCATTCATTTCAGTAGCTGTGAGGCCAGCTGGGCCACTTCAGCTGCTTTTCCTGTGACGCACATCTGGCCCGTTGGGTGATCGCCAGGATCCCGAGCGGTGGGTCCCCGGCAATTGATGATGACCAATCCCAAGGATAGGTCATCAATAGTTCTTGCCTGGTAAACCCATTAGGCCTCATGTCCACGGGGAAAATCAGATCCGCTGCAGATTCTCCATGTAGAATCTGCAGCGGGTCCCTCCTGCCCCGCGGACATGAGCGCCGAAAATAGCAATTTAAAAGCATTTACCTATCCGTAGCGGGCGGCGAAGCTCTGCTCTTCCTCACGGCCGGATCTTCATTTTCGGCCGGCGGATGAATTCCTGACGCCGGCGGCACGTCGCCGGCACGTCGTCGACGTGCCGCGCGCATGCGCAGGGCACATCCGCCGAGCCGAAGCAAGGGAGATGCGGCCGTGAGGAAGAGCAGAGCTTCCCGGTCCGCTGCGGGTGAGTAAATGCTTTAAATTCCTATTTTAGGTCTCCCGCGGATCCGGACGGCTTCCATAGGCTTCAATAGAAGCCCGCGGGAGCCGACCCCGCGGGAGACCCGCACGAAAATGGAGCATGGTCCAGATTTTTTCATGCTCCATTTTTTTTAAAATCACTTTTATTGACGATCCGCGGGTATTTATCTACCCACGGGTGGTCAATGCATCCCTAGGGGGTGCGGATCCGCTGCGGATTTTAAATCTCATTTTGCCCGTGGACATGAGCCCTTAAAGAGGGGAGCACCTCTTAATAAGGTCGGTGCGCTTCCCTCCGGGTCCATCTTTACGTAGATCGGCGGTCTAAATAAGTTCCCGCGTTGTTCGGATTTAACATGAGACTTACTTTAGGAAACTGTTTGATGGGGATGAGGACCTTTTGTGCCAACTTCATGTTCTTGTTGATCACTACATCGATATACTGGTCTTCGTTGCCATCGTCGCTCTCCTCCCCTTTCTGAATTTTTTCAATTTCTGTAAACGGGAAAACAATTTAACATTTTTTTAGTTTTACTAAAATATTTCTCAGCAGTAAAATGTATCTTACAAGAGATTAGTGACCATTGTGTCAAAGAACCAAGGTCCCCCGCTGCCTCCATGGAGCGGATGATGTGAGATCTTATGGCTAACTGCCAGCGGCAGAGGTGACCTCGGCACATACAGTAAGTCACAGCACTGCCGGCAGCAACGGTGAGCTCAGCGCATACAGTAAGTCACGGCACTGCCGGCAGCAACGGTGAGCTCAGCGCATACAGTAAGTCCCGGCACTGCCGGCAGCAACGGTGAGCTCAGCGCATACAGTAAGTCACGGCACTGCCGGCAGCAACGGTGAGCTCAGCGCATACAGTAAGTCATGGCACTGCCGGCGGCAGCAGTGAACTCAGCTCATACAGCAAGTCGTGACACGGCTGGCAGCAGCGGTGAACTCAGCTCATACAGTAAGTCGTGACACGGCTGGCAGCAGCGGTGAACTCAGCTCATACAGTAAGTCGTGACACGGCTGGCGGCAGCGGTGAACTCAGCTCATACAGTAAGTCGTGACACGGCTGGCGGCAGCGGTGAACTCAGCTCATACAGTAAGTCGTGACACGGCTGGCGGCAGCGGTGAGCTCAGCGCATACAGTAAGTCGTGGCACTGCTGGCGGCAGCGGTGATCTCAGCTTATACAGTAAGCCAGGGCACTGCTGGCGGCAGCAGTGAGCTCAGCGCATACAGTAAGTCAGGGCACTGCTGGCAGCAGCGGTGAGCTCAGCGCATACAGTAAGTCTCGGCACTGCTGGCGGCCAGTGACTGCCTGCATGCGGCTACCGGATACATGCTGACAAGTGCGGAGCAAGTACTTTTGTACATTTGGAGCGTGCGCTGCTTTTGGGTTTCTTTTTTTTGTGTGCCATTGGACGTCTCCTGGGGAGCAAAGCAAGACCTACAAGACCCTCTACAAGCCCCTCGTGGTGGTCTCTGGTGAGGCGCTCTGCACAGGGAGAAACCGCCTACGGCCATGTGCTGCGCCAATCATCCGTCTCTGAAGGTTACACCTCGTTGTGAGGCTCTACACGCCGCTGGATTCTTGGCCAGAACAAAGTGTTCTGACAGTACGGTCCACTGTGGCAGTGCAGCGGTTAACTGTACCCGGTCTTTGCTGCAACAGTTGTTCCTGATGTACCCATTAACTATTTCATGCCCATGGACTCCCGTCACGTGTCCGGACATCAATCTTCCAAGGTCTGTCTTGTGAACTACTAAACAGTCTTCTGTTACCCAGTATTGTCTGGCTGATACCAGCACGGCTCTGCCGCATCCAGCCCGTCCCCAGCACGGCTCTGCCGCATCCAGCCCGTCCCCAGCACGGCTCTGCCGCATCCAGCCCGTCCCCAGCACGGCTCTGCCGCATCCAGCCCGTCCCCAGCACGGCTCTGCCGCATCCAGCCCGTCCCCAGCACGGCTCTGCCGCATCCAGCCCGTCCCCAGCACGGCTCTGCCGCATCCAGCCCGTCCCCAGCACGGCTCTGCCGCATCCAGCCCGTCCCCAGCACGGCTCTGCTGCATCAAGCCAGTCACTAGCACGGCTCTGCTGCATCAAGCCAGTCACCAGAACGGCTCTGCTGCATCAAGCCAGTCACCAGAACGGCTCTGCTGCATCAAGCCTTGTCTGATTCCCTATGCTGCTAGCTGCACCCAGTTTAAGGTTCCAAGGACCCAGGGAACGGCACTAGAGGTAGGTGTCATGACACCTACCTTTCACCACCACCACCTGGACTCAGTTGGGCTTCACACGGGCAATTGTCTTTTTTCCTGGGATTTTTCTTGCAAAAACATTGCTCCCGTTCGTGATTTGGTCACATGATTTTCTCACGCAAAAATCAATAGGACTTTCTAATCGCAAGCTTGCGCAATGCGAAAAAAAAAGGAGGCTCCCTAGGGAAACCTGGATGGAAAGAAAAACAAAAAACAACGCAAAACAAACAAAGAGGACAGGCTGCCATTTTTTTTTATTGCAACATCGCATGAATAAAAACGCAAAAGTGTAGGAAACCATTGAAAATCACTGGTTTCATAATGCTACATGTTTACACTCTCGCATCACAGGAATTACGCACTTATGACCGGTGTGGAGCCCCCTATAGGGTTTCCCAAAACACCCGATTGCAGATGAGCTGCAATACCAGAAATAGCCTTTGGTCAAGAGTGGAGCTGTTTCTGGAAGCCCAACCCCAGACAGCCGCTCGACAAGGAAGAGTCAGATTTTCTATCTTCCACTTGTGTTCGGCTTGTTGTGAAGTACTTTGACCTCATCAATAATGGAGCTCATTCCGTGTTTTCCCTCCGCTTCTGCTTGTCCAAGTTTTGTTAACATCTGCAGTGAGATCCCGCGATTCCGGATCGCCGGTTCGGCTTTTGCTACATTTATTCCTGAATTATTCATTCCTGCATTCTGCGCAGCGCGGAGGGTAAAAGCCCGACGGTTCAGGAAGGCGAAACCGGAAAATCTGCGGAGAACAACTGCAGCCAACGCTACATTATCCTCCTGGTCCGCTCATTATCGCATTTACTTAATGATACGCTGTCACATAAAACATGCGCCGGCACATGAAACCTTCATTAGGTTAACTCCTTCCTGCCCAAGGTGAACATTTTCACTCATTATACCCAGAAAAAGCCTAAATAAAAGAATGTGCCATCAGGATATCAGCGAGGCCTCCCCTCCCCGCGCCCCCCCCCCCCCCCCCCCTCCAGAACCCATATAAGATATTCATGAAGCGCCACCACAAGAGGCTACTGTATCTGTTGCAGGGCGACTGAACAGTCAGATGTAGATTTGGCATTCGCTGTGCCGGCTTTAGGTTAGATGGCACTCCTATATACATACACATACATACACACACATACACACACATACACAGAACAGGTAGGCAGTCTGTCTGCATTCTGCTTGTCCAGAACACAGGATAGCAGCGTATACACACCAGCACAGCTCAGTAAATAAATACTGTACCAGAACCAAGACCATAATATTAACATAAGGACCAAGCACAGAACATAAATATCACACCATTACCAAGTTATCAGCCCCAGAACCAACCTCAGTACATAAACCGCACTAGAAATGTTCAAAACATAAAGCAACAGAACCCAGCTCAGTGAATACAGCAACAAAACCCAAATTCATAACAAACCGCACCGGAACCAAGCTCATAACACAAATATAGTATGAGAATCAAGCTAATAAAACACGGCACCAGAACCAAGCTCAGTACATCGATACAGTAGCAGAACTAAGCAATTTTGTTGCAGGGGTGCCAATGGCAACTTGGAACATCAGAAGGGAGGAGAGCCCGTCAGGAGTAGGAGGACCATCTGTCTGCGTGGATGCAAGAACGGAGATCGCCCCTAGGCCTCTTTCACACGAGGGTATGAGTTTTCACGCTGGCTGCATTGCTGCTGAAAATCGCATGAAGAAAAGCCGCGATCAAGTCCCGAGCATCAACCAGGTTTTCTATCGGACAACACTATATACTAGGTTATGGCGCAGTTATGGGAGGCGACGGAGTCGGGGTGTATTTGTATCCTCGCCAGTTCCATGCCAGTGCCAAGATAGAAGATTAGCAACCAGTTTGTTCAGCGCTTCGCAGGCAGCGGAGGCTTCACCGCCAAGAAGGCATCCAGTAGCCACACATCCATGTATATATTGTGTATATATTGTAAGAGCCGCTACCCGTGCGGCAGCTGGTATGGCAGGTCTGTGCCGCTATGTCGGTGTATTTAAAGCCGGTCTGTGAGGTTTTTGTCTTGAGCTCTAATGAGGGCGACGCACAGGCAGCTTGCAGGAGCAACGCAGAAGAGCTTCCCTGCATTTAGCGCATATTGTCACAATTTTTTCCAAGGCCATTCAAGTGCATTACAAACCTCCTGAAGTTGGTGATCCTGTCACTAAGAGACCCAACTGTAATAGCTGCCCATGTATGGGAAGAGCCGTGGCCGATGTCAACTATTGGGAGCGTCCCAGAACAGAGCGGTGAAGACCATGACTGTGCGTTGGCGCACAAATAGGAACCCCATGCTGTTGAGGGGAGGCATATCCACGGGCGCTGGCATGCTCTAACTTTTCGTATTCTGCGGAATCCATCGCCCATTCAATAGGAGCTTTAATGCTGTGTGATGCAAGTTTCTCCATAGAAATCAATGGGAAACCCTTCTGCTCCTCCATCGCACATGAAACTCGGGCAATGGGATCAGAACTTCACCGATGTATGGAGTTTTTCCTGAAAACCGCCTCACATCCGCAGGTACATTGCACATTTAGGGTCCAATATTGTGCTCACCTGTGTGGAGGTAGCCTTAGGGCGCAACTACATACACATTACTGCAGTGCAACACGCAGGAGCAGCCGCACCGATCAGAAGCTCAGACACTCCGATGCGGCTGTAATAAGTGCGGCTCCTCCTTAGGCTTGTTTCACGCGCCCGAGCAGCAGATTGGCCCATGGCCCATGAAACTCAGCCTGGTATCGCACTTGAGAACCTGCGATGCCCCCGTGAATGGGAGGCGGTTTTGTATCCCTTTAGTACAGTTGCGATCCGTCGACGCGGTTGAAAGCAAAGGTTTTCAATGGGAAATCTCGTATCGCACTCACGTGGCTCACACGCTGTGCAGTGTGTTGTGCGGACCCATTGAAAACAAATAGCGATGCGTTCTGAGGGAACGCCCGGAAGATGTGGAAACTGCGATGCGGAAGAGAAAAAAATAAACCACTCCTGTATACGACCGCCTGTGCGGCGTGCGGAGGGTCTGCACGTTCTGTTCTCGTGTACAAGAATACAACATGCTGCAGTTTTTCCGTCTCGCTACAAAAGAATAAAAATCGCCCATTTAAATAAACGCAGTGAAAAAATGGCCTCTATTCTCATGTGAGTTTTTCGTGTCTCGCAATGCACAAGACTTGCGTGAGTTTGTCGCTGGTGTGAGCGCCCCCCGGCACCGGCCGTCCCCGATTGCACTGATCAGCCATTCCGCCTGTGTTATACATAACAGATCGCTTCCCGTTCTCCTACTAGATAATAAGGTGAGCCGTGCGGACAGACTCCGCGCGGCTGCTCTGCGCCGCCGTTCATTTACATTCTCTGAACAATGCCGGAGCGAGATTTGTTCTCATCGATTAACTGCGAAGTTACATTACTGAATCCGATGGAGCGGAACCGGCGACACGCTGGGATTTAACCTAAAGCCTTAACATCCAGTATTGTATGGATTTCCTCTTGTCTGGGCTTTCAGGTGACCATTTTTCAGTCTGCAGTTAGTAGATATGCAAATGCGGCCGAGCCGAGTTCGTCGATGTAATAAAGTCGACTTTAGCAATTTAGTGGCGCTCGTTGTGACATTAAGCAGCGCCTCACCGTTACGTACAAAGTGCGGCAGAGGCTTTATTACTGGGGAGTCTGGTCGATTCGTCAGTTCATCGTTCCATTCACTGACAGCATTCTTGTCTACTGTATATCTTAATGAAGCCCCCTGATCTCATCCGACTGGCAGCGGTTCACACCGCAGTCGATTTTTCCCGTCTGCCTCAGTCCGCGGAGCCGAATAAGAGAAAAGCCTGAAGTGCTAGATTTGGCATACGCTAGCTAGCCCCCGTTGACTAGGACGGAGTTGGGGTCCATTTGGTTTCTGGAGAAATTATCCAAGGCAAAATAACGCAGCAGACTTTGCCGCGTCACCCAGGACTGCATGTCAGAGCGATGCCGAAGGCTCTGAATAAAGGGGATTTGCTGTGCAGATTTCACCTCTTCAAATGAGGGATGAAGTCCATGTCACATGGCGCATATCCCCCCCCTCCCTCGGTGGACACGGCCCTAGTGTGGGAAGCTGCAATGCGTGCTGCACCTTTGTTGGCTGGACATAATCAGGTTGGGCCTAAAAGGGCTTTTTCCCCGGGGATCGGTAACACCATAAAAACCCCACAATCCTCCTCCGGCATGGCGCCAGTCCAACAACGCTAATTTCATCTGTTTCCTGGTTAATACAGGAAGCAACGATGACACATTTGTTTAGCCCATGCACAAATGACCACGGAAGGCGTTGCCCCCTGTACCAGCAGGGATCGGTGTGGATCAGGGTGGCAGCACTGAAACAGAGGAACGGTGAACGGGTGAGTAGTTTATCTTTTATGCCATTGCCCACCCTGGGGCACTTTTCTCTGCATGTCAGAAAACCCCTTTAAAAGGATACAGACTAACAGCAGAAACTACACGTGGCTGAAACAGCGTGTCCACAGAGGGCAAGGGGCATAAGAAAGTAGCATTACCAGCAAAGTGTTATGCCCATCGGCTGCAGCAGGTGGGCAGGTCTTGGTTGCATGTGGTGCCGCACCCTTAACCTCTAGATGTAAACAGTGGAGCTTAATCCATCAAGCCTAATCACCAGCATTTATGGCATCTAAAGTGTCACAAGTTTGGCAAAGAAATGTTGGAATGAAGGCACTCCCCTTTGACAGGACTAAAGCGGTCTCCATCAATAAACTATACATGACATGCAAAGCCACGGAGGGTTTTCAATAGTAAATCTGCACTTCTATATATTCCACAGCTCCTCATGGGAGGAGTCAGATTGCAGCACCTGATCTCTCTGAAGGCCACTAACTGATTAAGAAGAATTACGCAATACCCCAAGTGACTTCATGTCAGAAAGTCCTTTGTAGCCCCCTTCATTTGGCACTTTGAGGTCTGTTTAGTGGATCCTGTAAAACTCCTTAGATCGAGCGGAGTGGCTGCTTCTCAGTAACGCTCTACATACATAATGATGGGACATTTTAAATAAGACCCATTTGCAGAGTTGCTTCAGCTTTTACTTTAGATGCAGCAGCACACCAAGAAAAAAAAAAGTTGCGAGAGTATGAAAACCCTTTAATATATTTATTTTTTAATCCCATCCGACGGGTTTACAGGGCGACATCAGGCCTTCTGGCCGGGTGAAGCCACTTGTCAGATGAAGATTTAATTTTATCTAGTTTTGGGCACTCTGGTCCCAAAACTAAAATAAGTAACCCAGAAAACCTCCTTTAATAAACCGTAGAAAAACTGGAGCATCCGCGGACCCCACTGACCAAAACACCAAAGGAAATATCAGGAGTTATGCAGGGAGGAAAATGCTTTCCCAAGTCCAGTTTGGTTGCAGTGATGACCCCTATTTTCAGCGTGGTCCCATCATAGGCTTGCACAATACGAGTCCCCTCCTCTCGCACACAGGGGAATGGCTGATTGGCCATTTACAATAAGCCAGGCCCCTTGTCTCCGACTCCAAATCTGTGTAACAGAAAAGGCATCTGGGGTGGTTTTGGCCCCGCTGGACCAGAACTAGATCAGGCAAGTATCTTCCCACTTGGATGACCTCTTTAAATAGTCTGTAATGATGGGAATCTCCAGCAGGAGCACCCAACAGAGTCTATTGTGGAACTAGAACTCCCTGGGCCGCCATGTTGGCAAGTCACAAGATGAAGACCAATTAGTTTTACAAGGGGTTTCCCATGTCTAGAATCCCATCTCAATGTATTTGGAAATTGACATCTTATGCGCGAGTGCATCTTGCAATTTTTAAGACCTCCGGTCGCCAGATATTGATTCCTCTGCTTCTTTTCTTAACTGTCCATTGCCAGGGAAACAGACCAGCTCTTCTATGGTAAGAAGGAGCAGTGCACAGGCTCAACCGCTGCCCCATCCATTAACCCTTTCCAATCCACTGTCTGACCTGTGAAGACATTATGATTTAAAGCTGTACAGCTCAGATGTTGGAAGACGTCCGTCGGGGTTCTCTTACTGTATATTGCCAGCCTCTCTGCTGTCGGAACCTATCCAACGTGTCACCTCATGCAGTACTGGCTTTAGCCAGCATATAGCGCCGTTGTATAACGGCAGAAAAAGAGTAAGCCCCCTAGGAAAACCAAGATACAAATTGGATTGGAAAGGGTCAAAGGGTCCTCCCATCTCGGGAATCTTATTTCAATGTGTTCGGAATCACAAAAGATGTTTATTTTTAAGGTGCTCTCTTCTCCAGATGTTGATTCCTCTGTTGGTTACTGCTCATTGCCAGGGAAACAGACCACCTCCTCTATGGAGAGAAATAGAGGCGGCCGGCGGTTTCACACATTCATCTAAATCCGGTGGGCGGGGTCTCAGGAGCGCATGCTCACCAGCTCCTGGCCACCAGCTACTGCCAACGGGTCTCCTCCACGAAGATATCTGAATACATCTCCCCGTTGGTATATGCCAACAAGCCCCAGAATGTCAGTCTAGGGCAGGCGAGGTGGAAGGCATGGCGTCCCCTTCAGGGAGAACTGGAGGAGTCACTCAGCAAGTAGGAAGGGGGAGGGGAGGAGATTTTATACCAGAAGGGGCGGGAAGACCGCACGGACCACCACAGAAGGATGCCCATTGGGCAGTCCAGGGCTTATTAGCATATGGCGCCAGAGATGTTTATTTGCAGAGATCTTCTTAGAGGAGACTCTTTGGCAAGATATAAGTATAACGCTGGCTGTGCCGTCACCGCGCCTACGGATCAGTATATTGGGTTAATCGGGCAGATTTAGTGGACAGACTAAGCTGCCAGACACAGAGGACGGGAGGTCAGCGAAAAAAAGTGTTACAATAGAAAAAGAGCTGCATCACCCGCCGACGGCGGGACACGGCAGAGCGGCGGGACACGGCAGAGCGGCGGGACACTCAACTAAAATTGCCAAAAACATAAATAAACTGGAATACAGAGCTCAACTCTGGAGAAAATCGATGACCGCGCTCTCGGGGCGCCAGCGGCCAATTCATCTCCATTACAAATGGAGACTCTTCACGCTGAAGCCTCTAAAAGGGGCCAAAGCTCCGGCGCATCTTAAAGGGGATCCGGCAGAGAAGGACCTGCAGCTCGTTGCGAAGTCTCAGGTCCAACAGACTAAGTGTTCTTTTTGGGCTACGGAACATTTGTTTAAAGAAAAAAGTATCTTAAAACACAAAAAACTGCCATTTCCTTCTGGACCACGGAGCCACGTGGTAAGCCGACACCAAGCGCTGCTACAGGGCGACTCCCATCACTGCACATGCGGAAAGACATTGCATGCGAGGGCGAGGTGGCGGCGGTTTTGGCTCCCAAAGGGAATCATATGCGATTCTCACAGTAGAATCAGCCAAAGACGGGACTGAGGCCCGATGCCCAGTCGCACGGAATCCCACTGTACCCACGGACATTTACTGAGGCCCAATGCCCACATGTGGGCTCTAATTATAAAAACGAGATCCGCACCCAAAGGGATGCATTAGCAGGGCAATTTAAAGCATGCCAATGTGGGGCCCCACCCCCAACCTGCGTGCGGATCGCATGTGTGGGAAGAGATCGCGGCATGCTCCATTTTTGTCTGCGGATCTTGCGGGACGGCTTCCATTGAAGTCAATGCAAGCTGTCATATCTACGGCACAGCCCCAGGTGAAAAAAAAACAAAAAGCTTTCTCCCGATGTCCGCGGGCACAGCTGGAGTCCGCTGTAGGATTCAGCAGTGGAATCCGTGCGTGCCAGTGGACATCGGGCCTTACCTTTCCAGCATGGTGGATACGTCTGGACGTGCCGGACGTATGCGCAGTGTTTGTCTTTTTAATGGATGTCCTGCTTTCCCGTGGCTGTGCCGCGGATATGACAGCTTGCATTGACTTCAATGGAAGCCGTCCCACAGGATCTGCAGACGAAAACTGAGCATGCTGCAATTTCTTCCCGCGCGTGCAGTCCGCCTGTGGGGATTGGTCACCGACTATCTGCACAAGGTGAAGGGATTAAATCCTGTCCACAACTCTTCTTGTAAATGCTGCAGAAGTTCCTCCGCTGATCCGGAGGTGTAGCGGAAGCTCTTATTGTGGAAGTATTCCGCTTTGTGAAGATCCCCTTATGTTCTCACTGAAGACACTGACCGCCCGCCCGCAGACAGCATAGGGGAGCAGCGCCTGATCACAGGGAACCCCACCAATCCAAATGCCCCATGTGAACGGAGAAGAGACGCAGATGATTGGCTGCCGTTCCGTTCACTTCTAATACTCCAACGCTTCCTGGCTGCCGTTCCGTTCACTTCTAATACTCCAACGCTTCCTGTTCTGTAGAGGAAACTTTTCAGACGTCATCTCATCATTATCACAGGCAGGATTACACTGAGAGGAGACACCTGTATATAGATAACAGAGGCTCCACCATTCACAATAGTCACAGCTCCCCTCCTCCCCTCCCTTTACAGGCAGGATTACACTGAGAGGAGGCACCTATATATAGATAACACAGGATCACCATTTACAATAGTCACAGCTCACCTCCTCCCCTCCCTGCACAGGCAGGATTACACTGAGGTGACATATATAATTAACAGAGGCTCCCCCATTCACAGTCCACCTCCTCCCCTCCCTGTACAGACAGGATTACACTGAGGTGACACCTATATATAGATAACAGAGGCTCCACTATTCACAATAGTGACAGCTCACCTCCTCCCCTCCCTGTACAGACAGGATTACACTGGGAGGAGACACCTATATATAAACAACAGAGGCTCCACCATTCACAATAGTCACAGCTCACCTCCTCCCCTCCCTGTACAGACAGGATTACACTGAGAGGAGACACCTATATGTAGATAACACAGGATCCACCATTCACAATAGTCACAGCCCAACCCCTCCCCTCCCTGCACAGGCAGGATTACACTGAGAGGAGAGAGAGGAGACACCTATATATACATAACCATTCACAATAGTCACAGCTCACCCCCTCCCCTCTCCGTACAGACAGGATTACACTGAGGTGACACCTATATAGAGCTAGCACAGGATCCACCATTCACAATCATTGATATCACAGCTCTCCTCCTCCCCCTCCCTGCACACTGACCATTTAGCCCAATAGTCTGATGCTTCCTGTTCTGTAGAGAAAAACTTCTCAGCCATCATCACAGGTAGGATTACACGGAGAGGTGACACATGTATATAGCTCCACCACTAGTGGTGACACAGCTCACCTCCTCCCCCTCCCTGTACAATGTCCTTAGTACATATCGCTGCATGCTCTCTCCACAGGTGTCATATAGGAAAACCAAAGCAGAAACATATCCAGGTAAGTGTGCGGCTCCTGTTACAGCAAGACGACTCCAACAGTCAGTACACCCCTATTAGTTCCTCCTGATTAGTCAGTCCAATACATATAGCTTAATTAAACCATATAAGAACCTTCATGGAGGAGATGAGGCAGGCGGCAGCCTGCAGGCGCCCCCACATGACCCCCCCTGCACACTGCAAAGATTAACCCTTTGCATTGCATGATGGCAGTGCAGTTTACTTTTTGTACAAACGACCCTTTGGGCTCCAACCAGACTGTGAAGGGTGCGGGGAGATTTGTGCTGCACTAATCCACGGATTAGATTCTGTCCCGGCCGGGCGCTCCGGCACACGGGGGGCTTTACTATAAGCACAGTGTATGATTAAGGTTAAGATTAAAACCTTAAAATACAGATGTCACATCTGCAAGAACACGAGCGCCGGACCCCCCACCCCACCCCCGACCTTACAGAAGCTCCGGGCACTACAGGCCAAGAAGCACGGTGAACTGCGGGCGCTACGAAAGACCGCATGCACCGCTGTTACCGGCTCTCTGCTACCGTCCACTGAGCGGCCCCTTTATTAGAGACCCCCATCTAGCAGAGCACTGCACCTCAGCCTTGTGCCGCAGAATTTCATCACGGCGTAGATTCCACTCTGAGGACATCGTTCTGCAGGAGTATCGGCCCCTGCGGACAGGAAGCTTCTTGTAGTTGCCCACTGGAGTCTCGTCTTTCTGTTTCTCTTAGACACAATGGCGCTGGAACTGATCGTCTGCTGTTATACCATCCGTGCGGAGGAACGGCGAGTTGTGCGTTCGGACACGTTAGTTGGAGCTCCAGCGTTGTATTCAGCTGACTGTGTAGCCTGTTGGTCAGAACGATTCCTGACATCCTCCTCCGACCCCTTTCACTGATGAGTAGCTTCTGTCCACAGGATCCCCTTTCGCTGGATGTTTTCCTCGATCGCGCCATTCTCTGTATACTCCGAGTGTGCATTGATACCGTTGTTTTCTTGCACGATTTCTGGGTAGCCATTTTCGGTAGGCTGTGTCACAGCTACAGCGCAACCAAAAATCGCGTTAACAAGCACACAAATCTGCTGTTTGTGCGCCCGTTCAGATGGCCCTGTTCCTTCGCATAAATGCCCTCCCCCTTTCCGCCCCCTCACATGGGAGGGGACGGGGCGAGGCCAGGCGGGGTGGGGCAGGAGCTAGTGTGCTATACTCCCACCCCCTTCCCTCAGTCCTTTGTCGGCTGCCAGCAATGAGAGAGGGCGGGAGCTTAGCAACTAGCCCCCGCCCTGTCCCGCCTCCTCACATTGCAAACAGCCGTCAAGGGGCGGAGAGAAGGAGGTGGGAGTTTAATAGACACGCTGCTAAACTCCCTAGGAGTATATGGGAGCCGCTGCCGTATTCCGGCCAGGAAGATCGTTCCTGAGCAATCTCTTCTGGCCGATGTAAAAGCGCCGGGCTGAAATGTGCACCGTATGCGCCATCTTGGCTGGCCACTTTTACACCGCAGGAATACACCCATCAGAACTGATGCATTGTAAACCAATGCATCAGATGGGCAGCGTATACCGGCCGGGCATAAAAGCGTGGTCAATATACGCTCATGTGAATGAAGCCTGAGGCTGTAAGACAAGACTGCAGCCTGTTATTCCTGATGGGCATTAAATAAACTCCACATTGCGCTCGCAGCGGGTGGGATGCAATATACGTGCATATGGAATGCACAAAGGTGCATCACACCAGCCACGGACAGGGGGCGCATTTAGCCTGGGTTCACATGGGACGAAATCCCGCCAGAAATCTCGCGGTTTGGCCGCAGCAAAAACCGCGAGATCTCTGCCGGGAGAACCGCCGTGCAAAAAGCCGCAACGGCTTTGAAGTGGCCCGGCCGCTCGCTCTTTCGCTGCGGCCGACGCTCCCATAGAGGAGAGCGCGGCCGCAGCGGAATGAAAAAAAGAATGGACGACATGTTGCATATTCTGAAACTGCGGCTGCGACAGCCGCAGCCGCGGTTCCAGCCGGACTTACCGCACCGTATTGGCCGTCCCGTGTGGACGAGATTTCTGAGAAATCTCGTCCACATGGCTGGCTAATCCAGAGATTAGCGGCCACGGGCGGATTTGCCGCAACAAAATTCCGCGCGACAAAACCGCGGCAGATCCGCCCTGTGTGAACCCAGCCTTACAGTGTTCTGAGCTTTTCATACGCAGAGATGCCCAACCGCGCTCCCATTCTTTAAAATGGGCAATTAGTGTAATCAGAGCAATATGCTGCAGATTTTTTTGCGTAAATGAAGTGTGCAGAATACGCTTAAGCGAACAAAAGCATGAAGGCAAGGTTCTATTCACTGCGCAAAACACTGCAAAGGTGTTCATGTGACAAGCCTTAAAACGACAGCTTCGCAAGTGCGACATCAGTCCATCCATCCCCACCCTCTCCCCCCCACGGCCGGCAGGGATGACCCGGCCTTGTTGGAAGTCGCTCCGATCGCTGGATTCACACTGAAACTGATCCACGGAAAACTTGTCACGTGATTTTCTGCTCCGGGGTCACGGGGAGAATTACCACACATGGAGGCGCCAATCATGAGAGGGCCAGAGGCTCTAAAAGGCATCATTCAGTGTACCAGGACTGCAGATAAATTGACCAGATATCCACAATTGTGAGTAATGCAGATTAATCTCGTCTTGCTGATAACTCAGTCCCGGCTACTGCAGAGCCATTTAATGATTAGATACCAAGTATTTTAGCACAACCTCTTCAGTAGTGACCTGGGTAGTCCGTGATGCATAGGAGGGGCTACTCCATGCATCACTGAGTGGTCAGTCTAAACTGGCATCATTTCTCCTTAAGGAGAGCACCTCGAAGGCAAGTGAGGAGACTTATAAGGCCATGCATGCTCCTCTGGGACATATATGCAAATAAAGAAGAATACCCGATGACCCTGGAGGTCCCTTCCAGCTCTAGCATTCTACGATTCTATGATTTTAACAATACCTCTGCAGCGCCACCTATTGGAAGGCAGCCTTCCTACAAGTCAGTGTCAGACCCTTTATGCAAGTCTTTGTAACAATGATTGGGAATTGACCAAAAGCCAGAGCCCACACAGACAGCAGTTTCAGGGCGATTGCCCCTCAGTGTGCAGTAGGTTTCTGGCTTGGCTAGTGAGGTCTGCAATATCCGTCCCAAGTCACGTCATTTCTTCCTAAGGAGAAATGTAGAAGGTGAGTGAGGAGACATTAATATAGGGCTTGTATAAAAGTCCAACAATGGCTTGCAGGAATGCTGCCTTCCAATAGGTGGCGCTGTAGACACATTGTTCCATCATATTCACTGAAGGGTTTGCATGATATGGGGCAGATCTGCCTCGTGTCGGACAGCAGCACCAGTCTTGACTAGGGTTGTATCCGGTGTTACCGCTCAAGTCAATACGTGAACTGCAATACCAGTTAAAGCCTGTGGACAAGGGTGGTGCAGTTTGTGGGTCAACAAAAAACATTTTCTATGGGCTCATAAAACCTCAACTGAATTTAATTTAGAACTAGAAACAAGGCAGGACGTCCCGTAGTTTCTACTGGTAATATTTTGGAACGCACATGACTTTTTGATCCCTTATTTGATTTTTTTTCTTGGCGACCAAGTTAAAAAAAAAAAAAAAAAAAAAAAAAAAAAAAAAAAAGCACAAATCGTGGAGATGAGACTTCGACTGATGGGCCGATTTACAGCAGAAAGCCTCCTGAAAACCCACAGCATTTGAAGCTGGTTTCATCACGTATTCCTGTACGGCATTTACCCCTCAAGTGATGACCGAAGCAGCGGGGATAGAGGGGACAAGCTGCTCAACTGAACTCCGCACTGCATGTCAACTTCCACACGGGTTTTATGTAGATTTCGGCCGCTATTGGACGAAATTCTCAAAAGCTCATCCACTTTGCAGTTCCTGTAAGTGCCATATACTTTCTGTGCAGAGTCTTCAACAACTGGCCGAGTCTGTCCTCCCCCTCAACCCTTTATGGACACAGCAATACCAAATGTGTATTTTTTTTTTTTTTTAATTGGGGAGGGGTGACAAAAAAAAAAAAACAAAAAAAAAAACTTTAGTTCTTTTATATCTATAGTGGGCCATCAATAATGAGAAATAAGTGAGTCCTCTTATAACCTGATGTCTAGCCAGTTTAGATTCATGCCCCGAGGAACAAATTCAAGACTTCTGAGCAGCAGGAGCGAAGGTTTATCCTGGAGGAATGTCGTAGACGTGCGACAACAAACTATTCTTCAGCTTCGATGATGAATCGAGGTTCAGCAGGACTGTCAAACGCATCAAAGGACCTGGTAGAGGCATCAGCTGTCGTGTTCTCCGCAGGAAGGAAATGTAGAAGGAAGTTGAACCTGGCAATAACCGCGACCAACGGGCCTGACGAGGACTTAGACGTTGAGCAGACTGAATATAAGAGGGTTTGTAATGATCTGTATAGATGTAGAATAGATGAGCAGATCCTTCGATTAGGCGTCTCCATTCTTCTAAAGTAAGCTTGATTACCAGTAACTCATGATCACCAGGGGGGTAATTTTTCTCAGCAGAGGTAAACAGTTTAAAGAAACCTCAGGAAATGTTGGAGTTCTTTAGCTATAAAAGATCTCCTGTGCCCAAGGAGGACGCGCCAACCTCCAGGCACAATGGGTTTGAGGTGTCGGGATGATAAATAGGAGCACTGGCAGACATTTGTGTTAGTTTGGTAAAGGCCTCTTCAACCTCAGATACCCATTTTTAGAGTTTGCGTCTCAGAGTCATGGGAAATGAAAAATTGTGGTATAAATGGACTGGAAATCTGCTGATCCTAGAAATCTGCTAGATGGCCTTCAGACTCAGAAGTTTAGGCCAAGAACACTGAAAGTTTCTTTGCCCATACTGAGGCCTTGAGCTGAAAGGATTTGCCCCAAGGAGGGTAAACTAGACAGTTCAAATAGACATTTTTAACCCTCTCCAATCCACTGTCTGACATCTAAAGACATTATGATTTAAGGCTGTACAGCTGCGATGTTGGAAGACATCCGTCGAGGTTCTCTTACTGTATGTTGCCAGCCTCTCTGCTGTCAGAGCCTATCCAACGTGTCACCTCATGCAGTACTGGCTTTAGCCAGCAGATAGCGCCATTGTATAACAGCAGAAAAAGAGTAAGCCCCATGGGAAAACCAAAATACAAATTGGATTGGAAAGGGTTAAAGCTTGGCGTCAAGATGGTTCTGACAAATATAAGACTCTTGACATGCTTGCAGTCCGAGGTAATGTCACCAGAAAATATCAAAAGGAACATCCAAGTAAATGATCACCCAGACATGCAGGAGGAGTTGCGAAACACATTCAGACTCTTAAAATCGATAGCAGGGGTATTACACATGACAAGATATTCATAGTGCCCATCGCTGGTATCGAATGTGGTTTTCCCACTCATCACCCTCATGTATTCTGATGGGATCAGAAGGACAGATGGCTACCATTTTTTTTTTTTAACCAAACTTGATCTCTGTGGGGCGTACAAACAGTTCAGAGATTAGAGGTAAGGGATATGTATGCCAATATCACTCAGACCTTTGTAATTGATGCATGATTGCAAATAATCTCTTTACGAAGAAACCCCCTACGCCCGCTGAAGACTTTCAGATGAAACTCAAGATTCTCCCTAGATTTATTCAGAGATGGCTTGAGTCTCAGGAAGAGAACAGATACACTTGACCTGCAAGAAGAAACTGGGCCCGGTTAGAGGTAGATTGGACAATCGTATGGTCTGCAGTGGCAGGGTCTCAGCCTCTCTTGCTAAAAACATTTGCAATATTTTGTTGAGGCGGACCTGGAATCTCAGGAGAAACTTGTGGACTGGAGAAACGGCATGCAGACAATAGCTATACCAGCAGGTGCTCTAATGTGAGATTTGCCGTGAATGCCAAGGGAGTTTATGGCTCTACTTAGAACCCACAAAGAAATTTCTGTGCAGAACTCCAATTTGTAGATCCAGTGGAACAGTGAAAAACCTTACGGCATCAGACAGGGGCACCCCATCAACAAAAGTGACAGAATTGGGCATCTTCAAGGGTAGCATAGGAATTCTGTGCTTTACCACCAAGACCTGATGGATGAAGTTTGGGTTTAATTTCCTAGAGAATTGGGAGTCGCCACAGGTCAAAGATGCAAGCAGCAAAATCTTTGGGAAGGACTCCGTGCCACCTCGGATAGGCTTTCCTACTGGTCATAGGTGGCAGAATTTCCCTGCTTTACTGGGCATGATCTCAAGAAATGTTCACCACTACAATACAAACCTAGGACCGCCTGAGAAAGCAAAACAAAACATCAAACATGAGAGCTTAGTTCTTTCTAACGTTCCCTTAGAGAGAAAACGAGAAGGCAGAAGTAATCTGGAAAATCTAGAAGCCAGACAAATTTTCTTTTTGCATGAGAGATTTCATGTAGTCACTCTCTGAAGTAGAGATCGATTCTTGAGGCCAAAGAGAAGAGGTTCTCCAAGAACGAAGATACGTTTCTGCCAGCTAATTCATCTTTTCTTCTGCCAGAAAGTCCCTTCCAGAATGCTGACTGGAGTGCCTGGTCATTCCACTCCAATTCTGCGGTCAGTGTGCAAAAATATATGGCATACTAGCCGCCCATCATAGATGCTGCCGTAAACACAAATTAGCAGACTGTAAAATATGGCCAGGTTTCTCAAATGGAGAATGAAATGTGGCCAAGAAGGTCTGCAGATCAGAAGTCACAGTAGCCTTGCATTCCTATAATGGTATTGCCCCTGCTAGAACATTGCTAGGCAAATACATGAATGCAGTTTTACTGTGATCAGTAGGAAACGGTGGAGATTTGAGCTCAAAATGAATTTATTGATTTAAAAAACCTCTGCAGGACTTGGGGACTCCATCATAACCTGCTGGTAATGGTGGCCAAGCGGCAGGAACAGAAGCAGAAGGCAGAGTGCCAGTCACCAGTTGAGCTGTCAAGTGATTTGTGAACTGGGTGGCTACTTGTGTAACAATAGCAGCTTACGCAAATTGAGTGATTTCCAATGTATCAAGGCAAGTTGCAACAGTCTGCAGAATTCGTGATACTGGATCTTGAGAGGCGCAATCTTGTGCAGCTGGATCAGGTGTGGGGGTTGCGGCACCAGCAAGATCGATTGCTTAAGGAACCTGTTAGATAGGCAGATGTGGATCCACCTTGCCACAAGCCAGTCCAGCTGTGGCCTGAGATGGCAGTGTAGTGGCCCAGTACTGGTACTACTGGAGACTGTCACCATATACATTTATTGTACTGTATTTGATTATGTGTTTATCTCCTATATCTTTGCCTGGCCTTAACAACTGCGAGGGTCCCTTGCTATTGATCAGGCATGCAATGGTATTTGAGCCACGATTAGATGAGGTCGAGTTGGAGGATGCTAGAAACTTCTGGAGGAGAAGGCAATATAAGCCAGCCATAGAAAGTAGCAACTACGTGGAGTAGGAGCTGAGCAGAGTAAAATCATTAATCAGTCTGCACTCCACTGATGTAGCGTGCAGCACCTGAAAACTTCTGGATTATTGGCAGCCCTAAAAAGTAGCCTCAGCCGGTCTGTGGAGACCAACAGGAGTAAGGCCGGTTTCACATGGATGACAAAACCGTGCAATTTTCTCGTGATACAAATCACATATATGTGAAGCCCGGGCTTTCCAATGGGTTCCTCCATATTAGCAAGGTTTTGTAGGCTGCTACATTGAGAGAGAAAAAAATAAATCACAGGTTGCTGAATATTGATGTGATTTGCAAGGTTTTGTAGCCCATGTTTCCCTATGGGCCCTTCCTTTGTGTTGCATCGCATGAAAAAAAAACAGTTTTCGTGCGGTGCAACTTTTACAGTGGCAAATCGTACCACTTCCCATTAAAAAAGCCCTAGCTGCATGAAAGAAAAAAAAAAAAAAAAAAAAAAAAAAAAGAAGAAGACCACACACAACAATCACCTAAGAGGCGATGTCCGGCTCCACCGCACGTCTCTATCTCCGGTACTTGGTTGAAGTCCTCGGGCAGAGCTTTCTAGTCAGGGCTTTAAAAAATCCCGCCCCCAGGTAGCGCTGCCTTTGATTAGTTCCTCAAGCGCTAACTGTGATTGGTTCTCAAGCACCACGGCTCAGCCAAAGACTAAATCATCTTTTAGCCACCCATTGGGAAGTAAGCACCATCAAATGTGCACACAGGCAATACCACTTATTAAACAGAGAATCCCTATAATAGCAAAAGGAAAGCTACTGTCAGACATGATATCCCAATCTAGATGTGGTGGAAGATCAAACAACTAGATTCAAAAATCTCCCAATGTATGCCGCCAGACCACCATTCACCCGACAGAGGCCAACCAAGAGCCACCTTCTGGCCTCTGCAGTGCTGGTGTTTGTATAATGTACATTATGAACAATGTATGAACCAGACTTGAAACTGAGCACTTAACTCCAAGTGGGATACAGGCTTTGCTGCAGGGTTCCCAAGCCAGTATACCGTTCTGATAATGTGGCTGCCAACGCTGCACTGGGCTGCGGCACCGTACCTGGTGTGTGAACAGGAGTACAATGAAAAGCCAGGCTGGAGTCAGGGCTGGTGGCATAGGTGCAGAAACCAGGTCCAGCAGAAGTCCACTAACTGGGGCGTTGTCACAATGGGTAGAAACAGATTGCTAAGGCATCCAACCTTGCATGTGGATGTCCAGTATACCAAGTGCTGTGGCAGGATTGGAGAGGGACATGTTTAGGGAGCTTGCACTGGCCTTTTATGAGAGGGGTCGGAGCCCCTAGAGCCTAAGAGGCAAAAACCAGAGCGCCAGCGGAGACTAGAATGGTGGCATTGCCCAACTGTGACCCCAGCAGCTGGTAAGCAAGGTGGGCAGCGACTGTGTGCTGTGACAATATTTATGGTTAAGAACTTGGCTCAAAAAACACAACGGTTTCCGTCTGATTGTGCCTTTTAAACATTGTCCAAAATAGACACTTTAATACAAATGGGTGCTATAGAACTCTGCTGACCCTGGTTCATACAGATTGCCCCGGCAGTGGTGGACAGACTATTTCCTTGCACCATCGCACCCAAAATGCAAGGCTCTGCAGCTCAGAACTTTTATGGAGAGCTGAAACGTGACATTTTTGGATATACAGTATCACCATTTGTCATGTTTTCTGACATTCAAAGTTCAAAAAAATGAGGGGTGAGAGAGTGGAAGGGGGGGGGGGGGGGCTAAAGAGTTGCAGCATGACTGGAGATTTTCAAGAGTGTTTAAACTGATGTAATTTGGTTTTGCTTGGTAAATGACCCCGCTGGGTGGAAGGCCACATACTCCTCCGGCTCCTCAAACCTCAGAAGAAAGCTGTAGTGGATGTTCTTATGCCAGCCAGCCATCCAGTGATCAGCCTAGTGAGCATCCAGCAAACTGATCAGACACACTTGTGCTCCACTGACCGCAATGAGAACAAAGCCGTATGCAGAAGATTGTTGACTTGAGTGGAAATGATGACCTGGTAGATTTTTATGCATCCCAGATAGAACTCAGACTGGTCTGAAAACCTATATAAACCTCCTCTGACATGCAAAGTGACCATCAGAAATTAAGAAGTTCATTAATAAACCTATGCAAGTTCCAGTGCGGCCGTCTCATGGTCAGTGTGTAGAAAGAATGGTCTAACAAGTCCCAGAGGGATCAGGCAACGTACAGGGTGGTCCAGTGGGGATGGAGACCCCTAAATAAATGGAACACAGGAATTAGAAATGCCATCCTGTGTACGACATGTTGCCAAGAGGAAGGAGGCAGATCGGAGAGGGGTGGTCCAACACTGGCCATTTAGAAAAGGAAAAAGCCACAAGTGACATATGTATCCGATAGAGAATTTGATGAGGAATCAAAAATTGTGCTTAAATGTGACATACGTTATTCCTGCCAAAGTCATCACTGGTGGCACAATTCCCCTGGAGACAGATTGTGCCGATTTCTGGGGAGCACAATACCAGAGTCACTGCAATGAATTTGAATGGTCAGCACCCTAACAAACCAAACAAACCACCCATCTGCCATGGCACAGTTGGCAAATTGCTTGCCAAAGTTTCATCACAAAGGTTTGATCATAGACCTGCGAGAAAGTGAAAGGAACAAAACCATCACAAAGCCACAATGGCCTGAGAAAGACCATAGACACTTTGGTCGAAACGTCGCTTTTCATGTGGACTACGATTAAAGAAATGTATTTTGTCATTTAACGACTGGTAAGAAGATTCATTCCTACATGCTGCCTCTCATCGTGTTTATAAAGCCACAATGGCTGTCCTGGCATCCTTCTGCAAGAGACCACATCATAGCACCTGGCTTCTGTCACAGGAGAGTATGGAGAGTTGAACCCTTATTGGGCGGGCACCGGTTACACAAATGGCACCCGTACAAGATCCAGTTGCTGCAGCATCCTAATAAGGACAACTCAGATCACCATGTTGCATTTGCAGAATGGGTGTCACAGCAATTCCGGGACCCACATTTCACAAAGACTGTACTGTTCTGTGATGAAGCAAACTTCCCATAAATAAGGGGGGGGGGGGCAAACAAAATATTCACTACTGGTCCAACACAAACCTGCACTGGACAGACCCCTACAAGAATGTTGGCACACAGAAAGTGCACCCATTCTTCATGGGACAGTAACCTTACTGTTGTCATGTATCTGCAATTGTTACATGTCGAGGGGTTCCCATCACTGTGCAATGCAGATGGCACATCTCCAATGTTCTTCCAGCAGGATGGTGACCTCCCCCCTTCCACATTACAGATGTGATATCTTGGACTTTTTGGAAAAGCAGTTTCCAATGAAATGGACAGGGTTTTGTGGTGGAAAGCCCCCACCCCCCATTGAAATCCACCCCTTTGGACTTCTCGTGGGTGATGCCAGGTCCAGAGTCTGGACCTACGCAAGCTGGAGTGTGACGCACATGCAACAGCGTATCCCACGTGCATGTGCAAGCATTTCTGTTGAGGTATTGCATCATGAATAGGAAACCAGAATAGTCTTGACGATCCAAAGCAACTGGGTATGAAGAGTATATTTTGTAGTGGATTGGGTGTTCCATGTCACTGAAAAACTAAGAACGTTGGCAGGTATGAACAGGTACATGATATTTAGGCACATCTGTGGATACATTTGTCTCATGCACCCCTTCCTACTTGAAACCATTGACTTTGTTCCAAGATAGCGGCCTTCAACATGACCACCATGTTTGTCACACCACTCAGGTTTGCCCCTTTCGCCTTAGCAACATGCCACCCACAGAATGGTGTTCTGAATAAATGGAGAATGCTGATTAAGGAGTCTTCATACATTTGGATCATCCTGCGTATACAGCCAAACATGGGTAATACAAGAGGTCAACAAGCAAGTCGGCGGTGGATGTTCAACACCGAATCAAAACAAGAGACTTAATGATACTTAACACCGCTACACTTTATAAAGTGATATTACATTCCCATGTTAACTATATTATATACAACAGAAAATAGTTCTTTTGGCATTATACAGTTCGGTAAGAGTGAAGATTTACCAAACTAAACTTTACAATGAAAAAAATAGATACACATAGCAGATTGGAATTGCTGTTCAATTTTGGTTTTTTTAGATCCCCCATTTGAAAAAATTGTGAAAAATCTTTAACCCTCCACTGACAAGCTTAAAGGGGTTGTCCCGCGCCGAAACAGTTTTTTTTTTTTTCAATAGCCCCCCCGTTCGGCGCGAGACAAACCCGATGCAGGGGTAAAAAAAAAAACAAAAAAAACGTCCAGTACTTACCCGAATCCCCGCGCTCCCGCGACTTCTTACTTACCTTAGTAAGATGGCCGCCGGGATCTTCACCCACGATGCACCGCGGGTCTTCTCCCATGGTGCACTGTGGGCTCTGTGCGCTCCATTGCCGATTCCAGCCTCCTGATTGGCTGGAATCGGCACACGTGATGGGGCGAAGCTACAAGGAGCAGCTCTCCGGCACGAGCGGCCCCATTCGGCAGGGAGAAGACCGGACTGCGCAAGCGCGTCTAATCGGGCGATTAGACGCTGAAATTAGACGGCACCATGGAGACGGGGATGCTAGCAACGGAACAGGTAAGTGAATAACTTCTGTATGGCTCATAATTAATGCACAATGTACATTACAAAGTGCATTAATATGGCCATACAGAAGTGTATAACCCCACTTTGTTTCGCGGGACAACCCCTTAATATTGTATACTTTTTTCGAATGGGAGTCTATGGCTGACAGATGCCACAATACGCCTGTGCAGGGGCACACAAGCTTCTAATGGGACAATCACCCCAACTTCTACCTCTGAAGTACGCCAACTGAAATATGTATACACTTACATGTCTTGTGTATGGTTGGTGAGAAAGCTTTAAGTATACAACAGATACAGAACCAAGAACGGCAAGAGTTATGACAAAACTTTTTTAAAACAAAATTTCAGATACTTAATGATTGAATAATGAGAAGATGGAGAGAGAAAAAATAGAAGTGTTTGTCAGAGCAGCCGGAGGGGTTAAGCTACATTTCTCTCTTAATTGCAGAGTCCATTAGGTGTGCAGCAAAAAGCCCAGACATTGTATGCAATTACCAAGCTCCAGAGAAACACCAGTTACAATTCTGCACAGATTTGAATTAAAAAATAGTCTGTGATTAGGTGAAGTAATGATCCAAAAGAGATTAGTTCCGTTCACATTGCACTCATTAAAAAAAATCTAATTGTGAAGTCTCAATCTCTGTCTTAAGTCTAACAGGTGGTGAACACCTGGTCGGACAGAACGAACATCTGAAGTGTTGGGTTATCAAAAATAAAAAAATAAAGATCTAAAAGAATTAAATTATTGAGGCGGAGATCAAAGCGATGGATTGTTCTTCATGGGCGAGGACGGAGTGTAATTAGTCTCTCCAGTTTGTGAAACAGTACTATCGTATCTGGTTCCCAGCAGAGTTATGAGTGGAGACATGGTCTGGGCTACCGCAGCTAGAGGGAACGCCCACAGCTCTGGATTGGGTCCAACCCCCTGCTCAGGGCAGGATCACTAAATCATCCCAGACAGATATCTGTCCAGCCTCTGAAGACTTCCATTGAAGAAGAACTCCCCACCTCCTGTGGTAACCTGTTCCACTCATTGATCCCCCTCACTGTCTAATATCTAATCTGTGTCTCCTCCCTTTCAGTTTCATCCCATTGCTTCTAGTCTTTCCTTGTGAAGATGAGAATACGGCTGACCCCTCTGCACTGTGACAGAGGATAATTACCTCACGTGATCTAGACTCTATGCTTCTCTTAACACGCCAATGAGTCAGCACCAGAATGCATCTCCACTATAAAAGGTTAGGACATGACCACATTTTGCAAGATACCCAATATATAAAGCATTTTGTTACTTGTGAGCCACACACCAAAACATCTCACCCAGATCAGATGCAGGTAGATTTATAACTCCGTAGGCCAAAAATGAACAGGGACTTCTATGAAAGAGTGGTGGAGCTCTGGTCCAGTCCATGGCCTCCTGGTGCTTCAAACAGGAGTAATCCGCACCACTGAAAGGTTCCAGATTCCACAAATGTATACACACTACAGTGGCTGACTGGTTGGTGCGGAGGTGTGCCTCCAACCGGCCAAGCAAACCACATACAAGCAGATGTGGACCGTCAGCGTCCGGAGCCAAATAACCACACAGGTTGATGTCAGCTGTGTTGCGCTGTCATGCTAGCGTGGTCACATCTCTGTGATAGATTTATATTCCAAAACATTTCATAAGTCGGTCTTTAAAATGGTTTAATCTGTCTTTCTGATCTGTAGAAGAAAACGGAGACTCTAGAAAAAATGGGCGTCCAACCGAGGCCGGTTGACAACCACATCTCTATCTACCAAAGACAGGAAGACTGCTTTAACCCCAATCTAGCCCATATCGGTTGATTCCCCACATCCTTTTGTCAACAAGCAGGACAAACTATGTGGGTTTCATCAGCGTAAAGATGGGACTCAAAGCAAACTACAATTTTACGCCTCTTCTTGAGACATCATCCCTTCTCTACTGCAAAACGCAAGTGATTGCCTGCTGTCTTCATCATATCCACTCTCCATCTGACACTGCAAGCTTTCAATAACTCAACTTCTTGTGTTCCCACCATCTACTACAGATTTCCATCTTTGTATGTGGTCCCACCATAACTCTACAGACGCACACCTGCTGTATTGGGGTCATATTTGAGTTTGATCTTTCCCTCACACTACAGTCAATCGCTTGCTCACTTGTGTCACCTGCACCTCAAAAACATCTTCAAACTCTGCTCTTATCGCGGAAAGACAACCTGTTCCATTCTGCGTTTGCCTATTGTAACCTACGCCTGACTGGTCTTCACCCTACTACCCCTCACAAAACTCTTCTCTATCCTGTACGCAGCAGTAAGACTCTTCTTCGTCTTGCACTGATGCCCCCACCCCAAGGCAGTCACTGCACCATCAACTATAGATTACAATATAAATTCATCACGGATCCATAAAGCTCTCTAGTGCTGTACCGGCCTATCTCTCATCCCTGGCTACAGCCCCATCTATCCTCTTCGTTCTGCCAAGGATCTCAGACGAATACACTAATACCCTGCATAACACAAGGATCCCTCTCCCATCTGCTAGATTTTCCCTGAGCTGCACCATTTCTTTGGATTGTACTACCCTGATCAGGCAAGTCAATAGCCACAGTTTTAGGAGAACCCTTAACATATATCTGTTTAGGAGAGGTGATTGGCCTCCCTAATCTAGTTCTCCATTTAACCCTTCTCTACATTCCACCTCAGAAGCTAATCAGTCCCCCTGCCCCGAACCCCAGCATAATACACCCCATATCTGTACATGCAGATAGCGTCTGGTGAGACTATGTATACATTCTTTATACACAACATGGCAGATCACTGTGCAGAAGCACTACTACCTCACGTCAGCCATATTGTCTCAGATTGTAAGCTCTTGTGAGCTGGGCCCTCACCCCCCTATCGTCTACTAGAGGATCCTACATGTAATGTCCCATTATAAAATCGGGAGGGTCCATGAACAAAGTGCTGTAAAATATATTGACACTACAGAAACAAAGCTTTAGGGTATAAATAGTAAGGATCTTTGCACGGATCCGTTAAAAGGAAGTTAACATATCAAACTAGTCAAAACTATCAGTTCTCGGGGACACATGATGGGCGAGGGACAGTGGAAATGTGCAACAAGTCATTACTATTGGCTTCTCAAGACATGAGCGGTAAGGAGGAAGGTAGACTGTCTAATAAGTCATTACTATTGGTTCCTTAGGAGACAGGATGGTGTTATAAGGACAGTGGATAAACAAGTCAAACTGAATATGTTGATTATAGTTCACAATTAACCCCTTCACAACAACCTAATATATATTTACATCAGGCAATCGTGAAGCGTGCACAGAGCGGGTTTGGGAGCAGCTAAAGGGATTTTCTGGCAGCTGCCGGTAACCGCTGCAATCAGTTAGCCCCGATCACCAGTAGTTAACCATTAGATGCTGCAGTCAAAAGCCAACCTCACATCTAAAATAGTCAGTGGGAAGCAGGGAACCCCTCCCATACCCCCCAACACAATCGGGTGATGCCAATAGGCCAATAGGCAAGTGTGGCAGCCCGGAGTGTACTGAAGCCTCGCAGGACTGCCATGCATTGATGCCCGTCAAACCCTTCCCAGGGCTTCATAGACATTAAAAATGGTTACATAGTACTAATGGTCGATTGCAAGTTAAATTTAAAAAAATAAAAATAAAAAAAGTAAAAAAAAAAAAATGTAAAAGTTTAACGGTGTGTTAAAAAAAAAAAGTAAAAAAAAAAAAATGTAAAAGTTTAACGGTGTGTTAAAAAATATATAAAAATGATTAAACCCCCACATATTTGGTATCAGTATGTACATATTACAAATCAATTAAAATAAATCACAAAATTTATCCCACATGGTAAATGTCATAAGAAAAAAAAAAGTATCCAGACTCCCGTAAAGTTTGAATTAAGTGTTAGCAAAAAGATGCATGCACCCCAAAGTAGAACTAAGTAACTACAGTTCTCTGCCCCACAAAAAAACCCTATACAAATGTGGCATCACAGTAAATCATACTAACTCACAAAAACTTTTGTTCTGTTAGTTTTTATAGCATTCAGTGGAAATAAAATAAACCCCCAAAAAGCAACATTCCCCCCCCCCCCCCCTTGAAAATTTGTAAGAAAGTTTATCCATTCCATTTACATGGAGGTGATCACTCAAAATTCACTAACGACAGTTTAAGTGACAGTTTTGAGTGAACATCGTTGCATAACCAAGTAGCTAATTAGCTACTTAAGAGTTATGCAGGCTGAGCGGGATACCACTGCCATAGCTCCGAGAACAATGCAGCGGTTTTATATGCAAGCAGCTGCTTTATTCTCAGGGTGTCCTGCTGAGCTGCTAGCTCTGAGAAACAGCAGGAGCGCCAACAGCTCCTTTGTTCTTGGCAGTGCTCAGCCGGTACAGTGTGTGATAGCAGCGCAAATTAGACAGAATATCTATTGCTCAAAAGATGGCTTTTGAGCGAATTTTGAGCGATAATCGTTCTGTCTGAATGGGCCTTTACATGGTACCATTAAAGGATACAACTCTAGAAACAAAAAGCTCTGGTCCTAAAGGGATTAATAAGGAGCCAAAACTGCAGGCATTCCAAGTGTAATCGCCCATCACCTCCCGCATGTGAGCAGCATAAGATACAAGAACCAACAGGCTTTAAGTGGAGAGAATCTATTCTTCACTTCCATTAACATCTCTACAGGAAGGGACCTCTTCCCAGGAGCCTTGTGAAGCCACTATACAATAAGAGGTGTTAATAACGTGCGCCGTATGTTAGCGGGTCACCTGTAATGGAATCCAGCAGTGTAAGTAGCATTTTCGCTGCATGCTTGATTAGGGGAGGCTGCTGGGTCTCGGAAGGATCTTGAGCTCTGTCAAGTGTGCCTGCATTGAGCCCTTCCTCGGGATGTGAGTCAGTCTTGCTTGGAGCGTGTGAAGGTTTCAGCTGATCTGTGACATAATAAAGGCCATTTTTCAGTAAGTCACACAATGTCACCTTTCAACAGGCCTCAAAATCTGCACTGCTGTCCGGATTGACTGTTTACATGAAGACACAATTGTTTTTAATGTACGATGTAAAGATTTCCCACGACAGCAGTCAGAAAATGACAATATATCAAAAGCGGGGGAAGCCGGAGAGCTGAAGGCATCAACATGTTCTAGTGTTCCACAGCTGCATGCTCATAGACAGTCTTACTTTACTACTTCGGTTAACATTAACTTTATATTTACAACTAGAAGTTTGCGTTTTTCTTACAGCATACCTGACTTTTCAGAATAAGCTGCCACTTCTGTACAAGAAACAGTATTTCCGGCCACTAGAACGTCTATCCTGCATTTACTCCCTTCCCTCTCGGTAGGCTGACTGAAGTTCTAAGTTCATTCTGAGCTTGTGGTGTAGACTGCGGCCATGTCGTCTCCATACAGTGCACACAGGGAGGAGGCTCTGTTCTCTAGGTGTATGCTGGTAGGTGCAGACTAGCTGCTATATCCTCTATAGCCTATGCAAAGAACAGCCAGCAGATTCAGCTAGTCAGCTCTCTGGAACACAAATATATCAGTGAGGACAGTACTGAGCAGTGGAGAGTCGAGTCCAGTACCAGGTTGAAGCAGATAGCGCAGCAGCTGAGAGATGGAGATGGATTTTTAACAAGCCAGTAAATGAAATTCTGTATCCCTCCATAGGAGACCATTTGTTACTTTGATGTTAGATTCTTAACTGAAATTCACACTTCTATAAGTCTCCATACTAGAGGGACACAGGAGTGACAAGGCACTGCCTTTACAACTACCCATCATACTCCATGCTGTATTTTCGAAGTTCGGTATTACCGACATCGCAGTCCAACGCACTGTAAGTGTGCACAGAGTGCAGGTAGTTACTTCCGCCTACTACAAGTCATGACTGCCCAGGATGCAGCTTGTTCCTACAGTTTCCCGTAGGCTTTACCCAGTCCGTAGCGCCCAAAGTGCCTTGTGCAGCCGGCAGAAAACATCTACATCACTTGTTACTTTGTTGCAAACATCTTACATGTTACGTTACTTACTAATCAGTTACCACAAACATTTGTTCCTGTTACATGACTATTCCATCAGAGTCCCTACAGAGCACGCACTAGGGCTACATTCACATGGGGAGAATCTCACACAAGTCGTACGCTGTGAGATACAAATATGACATTTTTCAATGGACTTCTTGACAAGCAATTTTTTTCCCCCTTACATACAAAAAAAAAAGGGGGGGGGGCAATGGGACCTTAAATTAAAAGCAATCGCACGGCACACGCAGGCTGTGCAACGCGCATGTGAGGTTTCCCACTGAAATCAACAGGAAACGCTTGTGATCCTCTAACATGCAAGAAACACTGAGGATCACAACTTTCAGTTACACACCCCACATTGGCATGGAAGACGCATGTTGGCAAGCGCGATATCGGGCTGAGATTGCATTCACCCACGTGAATCCGGTCTAACTCGGAGACCGGTCTCTCTCATCTGGCAGCTTGCTCTTTGTCTGGATCATGGTGTCATCTTCCCATGGTGTCATGGTGTGCATCACCCACGCTGATGGTGCAGCTCCAAGTATTTATATGGCCCCTGGCATCTATACACCTCCCTATAGGGGCGGCTCCAAACAGCAGTGACACTAGTAGTCACTGCTGCTATCATGGAAGGCCAGAGGGGGCGAGACTTCACACCCAGCGCCTCCATCAGTTCCCCCCCTGATGTTTCAAAGCTGCGCTAAACACTGCGCCAACCAGGAGCAGCCAATGCTCAAAGCTGCCTAGTAAGGGGGAGCAGAGAATGGCTCACCCCATTACATGGCAACACATCTGTGCCAGTCTCTGCGTCTGTCTCCTCTCAGTAGACGTCTATGGGCAGGACAAGTCATCCCCTCCTTTGCTCCCTGTTATCCATCTTATCTGTTATGAGAGGGGAGCATTACTTAACAGGTCGCAACTAAATTAGGAAGGAGACTCAAATGGCCATCACTAGGCTTTTCAGCAGACGTTTAGGTGAAGAGCGATTTAAACTTTTGCGATGAAATTAATACAAAAGGTTTGAAAAATTAGTAACATTTAAGATAAACAGAACACTTTCAAAATCGCCAGCCCTGCGCAACGCCTGCAGCCGCGCCCTGCGGTCAGTCCTGCCCGTGTGAGAGGTCCCTGATATTTACGGCTCTCCACACCGACTGGGAAATACTTACTGGGTACTAAAGCTTTGGATTTTCTATTTTTACAGCTAAAAGTTATTTTTTTTACTTAGAGACTTTCAGTTTTCAGACACTTCTAGATTGTTTTCATTTATTCCAAAAATTCATATTAAAAAAATTGAAAATCTTATAACGCATTTAAAGGATGAAAGGTGAAATCCTGTTCCATAGAAATATTTTATAGAGTATTTGTAAAGGATGTTCCTCGGGCCAAGCCCATATTCAGGGGGACGAGCCGATCATCTGCACTCCTTTGGGTTCTCCTATACCTTCTTTTTTCTAACAGCAACCATCACAGAACCAACTTGTACAGCAGTGGAAACACCTAGACCCTCTCCATTGAGGAAAGCGGTGGGAGTGCCAGGAAACATACCTGCAGCAGTTACCTATACCCCAAAATACCGGGCGTCTCATTCTGGAAACACCCTAAAAAAGGGGGAACATTTGATAGACGGTGATACAATTTTGCATACAAGCTGCAGGGAAAGAAGGAAACCACTTCGGTCACGTCACCAACATGTATTAAGCACTAATTGTACAGTATTCCAATAGGAAGGTCAGTGTGTGATATCAAACTGGCCAAGAATTTCACCAGAAAACAATGGTGTCCTTCATTCCTTCTCATAACGGTGATCTGTCTTCATTATGGCAATGTGAATACATGGTAACAGTTTGTAAGGCTGAATGAAGACAGTGTACATCTAGTTCAGCCTCTTTATCCTCCTGCGTTGTTGATCCAGAGGAAGGCAAAAAAAAACAAACAAAAAAAACAAAAGCCAATTAGCCCTTTTGGGGGAAAAAATCCTTCCAGACTCCCTAATGGCAATCAGACTGTTCCCTGGATCAACCCCTAATAGTTCCTACCTGCCTGTATACCGGGATTGACAATTAGCCTAAGATTTATATCCTGTAATATCCTTCACCTCTAGAAAGACATCAAGTCCCTCTTAAACTCCTCTATGGATTTTGCCATCACCACTTCCTCAGGCAGAGAGTTCCACAGCCTCATTGCTCTTACAGTAAAGAACCCCTTTCTGGGTTGGTGATAAAACCTACTTTCCTCTAGATGTAGCGGATGCCCTCTTGTTACCGTTGCAGTCCTGGGTGTAAACAGATCATGGGAGAGATCCTTGTATCGTCCCCTCATGTATTTATACAGAGTTATTTGATCGCCCCTTAGCAGTCTTTTCTCCAGGGTGAATAATCCCAGTTTTGGTGCCTCTCGGGGTATTCCAGTCCCTTCATTCCATGTATTAATTTAGTTGCACTTCTTTGAACCCCCTCCGGCACTGTAACATCTTTCCTGAGCCCCGGTGACCAGAACTGTACGCAGTATTCCATGTGAGGCCTGACAAGTGCCTTATATAGTGGGGGGATAATGTTCTCACCCCTCGCCCCTATACCTCTTTTAATGCACCCCAAGACTATTAGCCTTTGCGGCTGCTGACTGGCATTGGTTACTCCAGTAATGAGGGAGTTATCTCAACCAGAATGTGTTGGCATCTCCCTGTGAACAGGTCAGGTGAATGAAGCGCACGTGTCATTGTAGCAGATTTCATCCAACGCCCAATCAGACTTCCCAATACCCACAGAGCAACAGCCAAACTTCCTGATATACCTTCCTCATAACTGACTGATAGGGAAAACAAAGCTTCATCTGATGCTGCTGTGCACCCATTCAGTATATCCGATGGTCTGCGACGTTCTCCGTCAGCAGCTATAAATTGTAAGAAATCCATGTAAAAGTAGACAAAACCCTCTGCGTTTAGCCGTGCCGTCCCACATTGACAGATGAGTGCTACAGTGTGAGCTCCAGATCAGCGGTTCTCGATACTTCATCAGTAATTGTTTCTAGTGGTCCACATTTTGGTTGATCAGTGACAGAACTGGTTTCTCAGACTATTGGAAGTTAGTTTGGCCACTGCACTATGGGTAATGGGAGGTCTGGTAGGGTGTTGGATAAAGTCTATGGTGATGACACATGTGCTTCATTCACCTGACATAAGGACTATCCCAACATGTTCGGCTTGAGATCACGCCATCATTCATATTGTAATGAAGAACTATTGTGTTGGCATGGGAACCAATAAAGTTATGTTAGAATGAAGCATGCCATTGTATTTTGGTGAAAGCCTCAGCCAGTCTGGTATATCACACACAGACCTTATTGAAAAAAGTTCAGTAGAGTCCAAGATGGCCGCATTCAAAATGGCCGTCATGTTGGTGACATGGCCCAAACAAGTTTCTTTCTTCTGCTGCAGGCTTATATACAAAATCACATCACTGTCTGCCCAACACTTTATTTTATATAGACGGTTTCACACTTAAAATACTCATCTGTACAAAATAGCTCTCAAAAGGGAATGGATCATTAGAAAAAGACCCATGAATCAGGTTTTTGGTAAACATATTTAGGAGTTGAGTTTTTAAAATCCTAGATTGTAATATCAAAAATTAAAAGTGCTAAAATATTGCAGTTCTCATCCTGAACACTAAGCCTAATAGTCCATCACTTCCTGTTCTGTAGAGAAAAGTTTGACAGTTATCACAGGCAGGATTACACCAATGGGGCACACCTATACAGATAACACAGGATACACAATATGAAGCTAGAGCTCACCTCCTTCCCCTCCCTGCACAGGTCACAGAGCCCACAACTCACTCCCACAGAATGTAATGGGACCTCCCCTGTCCATTGTGCCTATGGCCCACAAGCCTGTTTTAAAACACCACTAGATTAAATTCTGCAACCTAAGTGCAACAGTGAAAAAAATGGCGGAGTCAGTCGTAAACTAAGCCAAAGAGGTGCTATAAAGTTATACTAGACGGTCTGACTAGTGGACTGAACGGTCTAAAATGTGCCAGATGTATCACCTGGTACATTTTAGACTGTTCAGTCTACGTTTGTCGCATCTATTAGAAAGTTTTAGTAAAAGCATTATCTCCCGTTCCAGGCTGCATAGCGGTTATGTGAACCCAACAACCTGGCTGGGAATATAGGAGTCAGAGACAAGCCACGCCTCTGATGTCATCACCTGATCACGGAAAATATCCTGCCGCTGTGATTCCCTGCAATTAGTCCTCAATCCTATACAAAGATCATCATAGCTGCAGGGCAGAGATGAGGGGTGCGAGGCGTCCGCTCTGCCTTATAGCTGTGGAGGAGAGTTGTACTCTTCTATAGAGATCACTGAAGTATATATTGTGCATTCAGAAAGCCACCAAAGAATCGCTTTAAGAACACAACCCCATCCTGAAGATTGTGATTTATCATAAGCAGACAATTTATCTTGAATCTGTAAATTGAATGATATATTTTTGCCAATTACCGACCCGTAGATGTAATTATCGGGCTTGCAAAATAAATATTTGAAAACAAGCATCACTGTAGTGACCCAGAGGATCCTACAGAGTAGTCAAAGAGTTAATAAGTTCCTGGGATCTCCCTATGAGCCCCAAAGGGACATAGGTGGTATCCCACCTGAGATAGAAGTTGTATTCCTGAAACAGCTTACCGATTGGTGCTTTAGATGCTTCGCAGCACCAGAGCCTGCATGAAAAAGGTCATTTTCAGTCTGCATACATTGTCAGTTGGAGATTGGGAGCAGAGGAGGGCAGACGCAAAGACAAGAGCAGGAGAGGGATATAGTGCGGTGAGACAGCGAGTGTGTCATCAGAAGAGATAGGGGGAGGAAGAGTGGAAAGTAGCAGAGTTTCTCTTCCAGCCCGAGTATGGAAATTGGAGCCAGTTAGAAAGAGAGGTCATCATAACAGTGGGTGTTTCCTCCCCTTGCAACTAACCGGAATATAATCCACTTTGTCCGGGCTGTCAGCAACAGGCTGGAGGGGCTTGTGCAGGGTAAAGAGAAAATATTGTATTCAAATAACCTTCACCCTGAGACAAGTAAAAGCCTTACACTGTTAATGTGGATACAAATGTAACTTATCATTGCTCCCAAATCCACATGTGTGAACTGTCTCTATGACCTGACATTATATAGTAAACTGCATGCCTTCAGTTTACAGTAAACTGCATGCCTTCAGTTTACTGCCATCCGGTTGGACTGGTCTTGTTATTTCACTACACAAGTAAGGTTTTTCTCATATAAAAGGCATTGGTGTCACATACAGATATCAGCAGTCAGTACCTTAACTACGCAGATACTCTTACCAACCGCCTGCTGCGCGAGTCGCCATATCTGGCAGAGTAGCTGCCACTGTGACCAAGTGTACACTGGTAACACCGACTCCAGCTACCGCTGGCTCACTGCATCCCACGTAGGAAGCCGAGCAGAAACCTCAAATTCAAAGTACAGCCTCATTCAGTATATTTGCAATCTCTGAAGCATCTCAGAGTCCCCGTCGCTCCTACATACAAGACTGGGGATTCCGCGGGACAAGCGATGGATTGTCAGGACTCCTGCTCAGGATTTGTAGCTTCCATAAGGGACCTTTCATACGGGACGGAATTAGTCTGTACGGACATTTCTGTATCACAAGGTTTGCCCAAAGAGGCTTGAACTCCACACCGGTTAAAATCCGTACGTCTACTTCAAAACCCCAAGATTGCGTTCCACTTCTGCTGTGAAGTCAAGGTCGTCTTACGGAATGGTTGCTGCGGATTTCTAACATACATGAGAATTCCACAACTAAAGTTCTGCAAGACGTTCCATATTCAAGCTACAAAAACAATTCCACATCTGCGCTGCGTCCTGCGGACAATAACATCCTGCATGAAGGGTCCCTAATGGAAACAGTGGCAAGTCATCCTGGGCGGAACATCCAATCACGTCAGTCACATGAATCGCTCACGTTTATCACACGACCAAACATGGCCGTACGTGTGGAGCCAATTGGCGGTGCAAAAGGAACCCTTTACATCTTACAACAAGCTGCTATAAATCCCATCAAGGCCGGAGGCTCTGCTTCTTTCTCTAATCACCCTATCCCTCTACCATCACTTAGAGGCTAGGTTATCAATTCTGCTCAAAAGCTAATCAGGGAGAATAGGTTGTTGTCCATCCACGCAGCCAAGTCCCCCTTGATATTATTAGGTTTATAAACTCGGGGTATAATAGACTCTAGCGCATAGATCTCAGTGCGCTATATATTGGTGGGCTTTTTATGAGCCACACTACCGAGTCACTTCAAAAAGTAGATATTTTTGGAGCATAATGGCACCATGACAGAGTAATCCATCATCGGTATAGGTGCATTGTGGTCAGTGGTTACACCTAGCCCTCTAAGAAAGTTCAAGCTAGGTAACAACTATTCGGGACATTGACTCAGGATAACCCAAGTATTGCGATATCCTGGCAGCCTTCAAGACATTATATAAGTCTATCATCTTGGGCGCTACTCAGGTTATCCATGAGATACAATACTCATTCCTCAAAACCACAATTATTTTTCTAACACTCCTGATGATCCGCCCTAACCAGCGGGGAAACGCGTCGAGTAATATCTATAAGAGCTCACAAACACCTCTGAGTAATTTATATCAGAGATAACAAACATCTTCTGAGCATATAAGCTCTATTGTTCCACAGGGGATACAGAGTATATGGTCACTAAGCACTCGCATTTCAACAAAGAGTAATATCAGAGATAATAGACATCTTTTTCTACCCTAATCAATAGTAGATATAGCGCGTACGGTCACCAAGCACTCACAATAACAGTGATATTCTATGAAGGATTCCACCCATTCTGGCTTGAACGGAAAGAACCAAGACGATATCTAACCTGTGACTAGATTACACCAACTGTACACCAATGGAGGTCTCGGACTATAATCCCACCCTATGTGTTATTCGGGGGAAATAGATTCAATGTGGGTCTGGCTCTCGTTGGTAGTAGACCAAGTACACGTCTTCTGTCCCGTTTGTGGGGTATTTGTTTCCGAGTAACTGAAATTCTTGCAGTACCGGACTATATGTTAAATGTTAGTGCCCTAAATACTAAGTTTTTAACAAGTATTTAATAAAATATTTGGATTTTATATTCAGTCCTTACTGTGAAGGGCGTTCTATACTTTAATTTGGACCTTCTGCCTTTGTGAAATAGCCAACATCATGTTAGGTTTAAGTGTACAGAGAATGCAGTAAAAACAAACCCCCCAAAGCAATTGTGAATTATTATAATTTTTTTCTTTTTTTTTTTTTTTGGGGGGGGGGGGGGGGGGGGGAAGAGTGATTGAAAGGGTGAAAAAACAAAAGTTATGCACCACATTTACCCCAAAGTGGTGCCATTAAAAGGAAACCTGTCAAGTTTTTACTATGCAAATCTACAACAAACCTTTAACAGCGCTGCTGATGAGATTTCCTTACCCTAATTAGTCCTTTAATCCGTGCTGCGGTACCTTTACAATCTGCTTTCGAAGTTTCCCCATGATGTATTCTAACGAGCCGAGTCAGATGCCACAGTTTCCCAGAAATGTGGATTAGTTTGTGGGGATCATAAGACAGGCGCACTCTCCTGATTACAAATGTGCTTATCCCCTGCCTACAGATCGAGCACCCACCCAGAATAGGGCGACTACGCTCATCGGTGCCCAACCCTGCAGTGTCCGCTGCCAAGTTCTAGAGGGATTGTTAGATGGTTATGTCATTTGCTGTTCCAACAAGTTTCCGCAGTTAGGGCTATCTTACATGACTGATTCCTGTATATTACGCAGGTTCTGTTACTCAGGCCCGTGTGGTACGCGGTCACTCACCTTGCCTACTGCAGTTCTGCTCACATTGCTTAATACATGAGCATTAAAGAAAAGGCAGCATGTTCTATTCTGCCACATATGTGAGTGGGATGGCGCCCATTGTTCTCTATTGATGCGAATATAGATGCCCATAAGTCATCGCTAAGCGCAGGGTCACAGCGGGGGTCCCACAGCCTTTTACGCTTACGGCCATGTGAGCCAGACCTTAGTAAGTGGCTCATCAGGTGATACACACGGTGTGCAGATACAATCCATTAGTTAACATGGCGGATTTATTGCATATACTATTTTCCTGAGCTTCACATGCACCAAAAAAAAAAAAAAAAAAACACATCGGGACCAACTGACCCTTCAACACGATGGCTTTTATTTATGAACATTGGCGTATATCGCACCAATTCTTTTTAAAAAACTGTCTTAAAAAGCGCCAAGCTTACGCTGCATCAAATATAGGAATAACGCACCAAAAAACAAACAAAGAAATTCATAGCCGTGCTGCGTGCGCCGAAATGGAGTTTGTATTCCAAGATAAGTTTTGCAAATCAAATTGCGCTTCCTGTACGAATATAAAAAAATTAGTCAGCAGTTTTACTGATAAATACAAAATGAGGGCAAAAAAGTGAAAACACCCCATCCATAGTTTATTCAGTGAGCCAATGTCCACATAAAGCGGCACCAAAACTGAGCCCATTTTTGTTCAGCAATACGTTTCGCTACAAAAAAAAAAAAAAAATTGGTCTTGCATCAACAACTCATTATAGCGAATAGTCAAAATAAAACAAAAAATGAGGGCAAAAAGAAAAAAGCCATGTAGTTGGATTTACGCCAAATGCTTCATTTACAGCAACTTTCATTAGGATGTATTAGTGCCAGGTTTTTCCCAAAACTTTCTTGTAACACTTTATAAAATGTATCAGGAAGATCAGACTGAAGCTGGCCCCGCCCACATTGAGGCAGGAAACTGGCGAGCTGGTCAAGGATTTTAGCGCAAACTAGTGGTAAAATGTCAAACTCTGTGCACCCAATCTGTTGGAAACCTTCATGAACGCGGCCCGATACCGCCTGGCTTCAGGAATTAAAAAAATGTATATATATTCTACACACAGATGTGTTTTACTTTTATTAAGCACTCCTCTAGACGGGAATGGACAATGTCGGTGCACAATACAGACTCCGGTGCGGTTTACATTCCCAGTCTGTTATAATACAGGGTCTCCGCTTCTGTTTTTGTGGGGAGTCCTGTAGTTTCTATTGGTACCATTTTGGGGTACATACGTCTCCCCCCCCCCCCCCCACTGACAATATTCCCGCTGCGGGAGAAATAATGCGTACTTCGATAGAGCAGACTTCCACAGATGCAGAGATTTGAAAAATAAAATCAGCTTTTTTTATACTGATATTATAAATATGGAAAGTTTTACCTCACTACCTAGAATTTTAATAAAACTTGTTTATTCATTTTTTCATTTCTTAGTCTCCACCGGGGACTTGAACTTGCGATACCATAGTATTACATCTGGCTGTCTCCCTAATCACAGAATAGCAAGCCCTGCCACAGGCATGGCTTCATAAGCAATCTGCAATAGCAACACTGGGAAGCTTCAGAAGGCCCCCGGCTGCCCCCAAACTCCAATTACAGCATTTAAATGGTGGGTTCACCCTGATCGCAGCCGTGCGGGGGGTGTTGGCTGTCAGAGACAATTGTATGCAGCCTGGAATCTCCATTGTGTAACTGAGAATCACAAGATTCTGAGGGAAAAAATCCAATGCTTCTCTTCCCTATATCTCACCATTTATGACCGAGGTTCCACTGCCGCACTCCTGGCCACCTGTCCTGATGGGATCAGATGTCTGATATTGTGACGGCCTACGTGGACCATAGATGTGGGGTCATCAGACACCCACGCCAGGCGAGTCCATTACTATTCATTACAAATCCATTACATATTTTGTCCCTCCTCCTTGGAGCTGACATTTTAATATTTATAATGTAACTGTGCAATGGATTAAAGAGAAAGCGGTTAGTTATTTGTATAGCGCCAAAGTACTCCCTGGTGCTTTTCGGTAATTTATTACCCCAGCAAGTTGCTCATTTTACCGACCTCAGAAGAATGGAAGGCTGAGCCACGTGGGGATTGAACTCGCAACCTTCAGGTCATGAGGCAGCAGAATGTAGTCCTAACACTCTGCGCCACACGAGGCAAAAAGTACCAAAGACCCGCCACAACCACCCAGCAGGTGAGGGAGAAAAAGGTTGTTTTTTTTTAATGACCCACCATGTATAATATTTAGCCCAGAGTAACGACTGAAGAAAGAACAGAGTGAACCTTCATGGCAGACAGCGATTTAGTGATGTAGTCTTCACCTAGAACATGCTTACTGGGCGTCTAACAACAAGTCTTGCCAGAAAACCTCCAGCAATGTTTTGTGATGAAGGCAAAAACTAAAGTCCCCAAAATACAAGCACCCAGTTCGGTCTAGCGGGCGGGAGGGACGGTCCTAGAAGCCTGTGATGTGCCAACAGCAGTAACTTGCTCTATTGATGTACCAAGTGCTCCAGTCCGGTCATTCATACACAGAGGTCGCTGGTTGAACATCTGTTGGATGATCGATCGTCTGGCGACCAGATGGCTGAGCACATTCTAGTCCGTATCGGCCGTCAGACATACAAACTGGCTCTACATGTTTGATGAAACGGATAATGGAAAGAACGTTCATTCAACCATCAGACAAAACCATCAGACGCAGCGGTTGACTTCTTTCCAGGTGACATGCCTGGCGCAACACACCATTATTTCCTCCTCCCACCCTGGTAACTGGGCTGTGTTGTAGAGGGTGGTGCCTGTCTTGTGGTGGCTGCGGAGAGAACATGAAAGCAAAAGACCATGAGGAAGTCTGGAGCCAAGTCGGCCAAATGTAGCCTCAGACTGTAAGAAGCCATTTGTGAAGCACACAGGATGCGCCGCAAAACGCAGGAGGAAAGGAGCCTTCCCTTCAGTTAATAAATGTGGTTCCTGTTGGACTGCAACAATGGTCCATGGCTCCGCTCATTCTTGTGTAGCTGCTGACTATGAAAACCAGAATGAGAACGGGTCAGTAGTTGCAGATGGGCTGGCGAGCTAGAGTTGGGCAGAGGAAATTGAGCTGAAGGACTCTGATGCCAGAGCTGCAGGTAAGCCCCTGCCCTCTCCTCCCAAAGACTACATCATTCGCATGCCAATTCTGAATCCGGTAAGTTGGACCCTGCCCTGCACCAACTCCTCAAATACAACATTGGGTCTTATTCACTTAGACCAGTATTTCCTTCACTGCTCTAGTGTAAACTGAACGCCCATCTACCGGCTACAAGTGGATTAGAAGCACAAGTCTGGCAATACATCAGTGTTCTGGCGGCACCTCTGTGTCCCATTTAAGATCAAGAGTTGGTAACAGCAATCCACCCAAAATATAAAGTCACCGGTCGCCAGGAACACCCAGGAAGGCAAACGCATCCAAGAATACACGCAGGACCACAATCAATGCGCGAAATAGAAGTGCGTTTTATCCCTCTGTCACAAGTGCAAGGTACGTTCCTACCCACCAAGCGACGGTGTGTTGTGAATACAAGCGTTCTATCTTAAGGGAATACCACCAGTTTGTATTTTGCACCTTAGACACGGTCATGCAGGTTTACAGAGAACAAGCAGAAGATGCATCCACTTCGCATATAGCGATCCACCAGCCCGATAACTGAGGTCTCCGACCGCCAAACGGTAATCAGCCCAACAATACATGTGTAGGGAGAAACCTAGGGCAGCATCCACAATAATCATTTCTTTACACCATCAAAGAACAGGATACAAAGTCTACAGTGTCCAACCACAGATGTGTTTCCAACCACAAGCAGCTCCTGTTCACAGCACAATTTAAAAGCCACAAGGCCAATCCCAACATGGGAACATATGGGTGCAACCCAAACCATGGAGCAAACCCAGGCTGCGATACGCAACGTAAATTACAACGCTTAAAGGGTTAAACTATAAGATCCATTACATCTATTGTGGTACCTTGGAGATAATTTCAATCTCCAACACGTTTTGAAGTTACAACAAATACTCTTCAAAATCAGCCCCCTCCCTACCACCACCGAGTCTCTAGATGGTACATTGACCTTCTCTATACCCCATGTGCCAAACTCAAGGCCCACAAGCTGAATCTGGCATCATGTAATTTTACGTGGCCCCCCGAGCAGGTTCAGATGCAAAACGGACCATCTCTCCGCATTCCCCAGAGAATAGAGCCAGCACTTGGCAGAGGGGGCAGTGCCAGTAAAGAGCAGGAGCCATCTTGGATTCGGAGCTCTGGTGCAGCTCTACACCGCTCTGTTCAACAACTCCCAGGCGGTGGCACAACTGACATCCCTACCCCCGGGTATCCTAGCCACCCTCCAAGGCAGGAAGCTCAGAGCTAAAGAGGTGGAAGGGGAGAAACCCATCATAGTGCAGAGAGCACCAACGCCATGTTAAGGAGTACTTCCATTTAGGGATCATTCTAACGGGTGGATGTAGTTTTGGTCAGTGAATCCGCAGCATTTCCATGGAGCACGACCGTACAGGCTCACTGCGTATTTGGACCTTGTGGGGTTTTTTATGCACTTATTTATCGCATTTTTCATATGTGCAAAAAGAAACACACGAAGGTTTCTCAGATGTCTCCTGCTTCCATGACCACACGTATCCGAGTACGCCGTGTATTTATGCAATCCCATCAACTTAAACAGCTAAACCAACCAAAATGGGGCACGCTGTGATTTTTTTCATGCACGTGTAAACATATCTAAATACCCCCAGTGCAAATCAATAGGGATTAAATGGTTCATATTCCATAAGTAGTACGGAGCACAAATGTACCCGTGTGAGTGAGCCCTCGGAAACGGGCGGAAACCTCCACAACAAAAATCTTCCAAAAAAACCATCATGTTTGTCCACAAAATGTTTTCCCGCGCCCGAAGCGTGCGGCTGGTTTTTCTGCCAGATGTTCCATGATTCTGGGTTTTCAGTTTGCAGATGGGGCAGCCCATGTACAGAAGTCCCCGCTCCCGCCAGTCTACAGATTCTATACGTATGTGTAATCCAAGCAGAACACATTTTGCAGCTACCGATCTACTAAAACTTGTGATTATGACGAAGGCGGATAAAGGAAGGCTCCGGCGTCTCTCTAGGCACGGCTGTAGATTCAAGAGCGGCGTTGGCATTTTAACTAATGTTCCTTCATACAAGATGACAAGCGATCCTACAACCACCCAACCGCAATGTATTAAAGATATTAGTTTGGGATTTCACCGTCAACCTCGTGGGGTTCTCATGTACCACCGGAGCACAAACAGAGAATGGGGTGATTGAGGAAAACATCCAGCAAAAGGGGATACCAAGGATGAAAACAACTAAAAGGGGTCGGAGGAGGATGTCAGGAATCGTTTGGACCCTCAGGCATTCCACCATGACCAAACGCACAACTTGCTGTTCCTCTGCACGGATGGTATAACAGCAGACGACCAGTTCCAGTGCCGTTATGTCTAAGAGAAACAAAAAGACAAGACTCTAGCGGGAAAAAAGAGCGCAAAACTTGTATCACTGAGCAGCGGAAAAACATCTCCTGGTCAGATGGATCCAGATTTCTGTTGCTGATGGGAGGTCAGAATTTGGAGCGAGCAGCATGAATCGCTGACCCCTTCCTGTCAGCCGGTCAGAACATGTGAGAGCCGCCATCCAGTCTGCAGCAACTACAGGAAGCTTCCTGTCCGCAGGGGCCGACATTCCTGCAGAACCAATTTCATCATAGTGGAATCTCCGCCACGATGAATCGCTGCTGTTCCGAAATACAAAAGGAGTCCAACGCTACTAGATTGGGGGTGGGGTGGGGGGGGGGGGATAATAAAGTGGCCGTTCAGTGTAGACATAACGGGTGACGCTTCGATGACATTCTAATTCTCCAGCCCGCATTCATTTATTACACTAATCGGCACAACTCTTGAGCAGCTCGTTAGTCAAACATTTCTAAATTTCCAGTGACATTCATTTTATGTAAAGTGTTCTCGCTTCCTGCCAAGCCAATTATGTAGGAATGATTGCGATGTCAGATCTCTTGAACACAAGAAGCAGCTTTTGACTTTTCTAGTGGTTCTTCCTTTATCATGCATACCGCTGTGCGAGACGGTAACACAACGACCGCGCGGCTCTCGGCAACGCACAATCCTACTCCGTCTACAGAAAGCCGCAGCAGATTTGGAAACTTAACATTAAGTACCTAATGGGGCCTGAAGAGCGTCACACGTATCGGGCCGAGAGCGGAAAGAACTCTGTGTACAGAGGAAGCAAGTCAAGTGCGGATTAGTAACTGTATCCAATTATCACATGAAACACTTGATGGGACATAAAAGTTAATTAAGGAAGGATGAGACAGGCGGACACGAGTCTCTACTGGTCCCGGGGTCCTATGGCATGAAATGCCGGAGCACAGAATTAAATGCAATAGTAGATCCAGAACGTACGGATGCAGCAACACTCAACCCAACGGGAAGATAAGTAACTCATCAGAGGGTTAAGCCATTGAAAAGCTATGAAAACGAAAAAAAACCAACCAAAAACACTGGCATAGAAAGCTACCTCAACCGCTTCACGCCCCAGGGTGTACGGTAATGTCCTAGGCATGCTGGGTTTACATGGAGTGGGCTCAGGAGCCACTCCATACATGGCAGGTGCCAGCTGTCTGACAGCCAACACCCAATTGCAACAGAGTGAATGTGCATTGCAGCTGTTAACCCTTGAAATGCTCCAATAATTGGCTTAATCATATAAAAACTTGATTATAAAGTTTGTGTTTCCTCCCCTCTGAAAACCCGCTGACGAAGACAAATCCATGACTGTTAGAGCATACAATACACAGGGGTCCCGTTCTTTCTACAGTGCTCCCTTCTATGAGCCACACGAGAGCTACCCCCCCCCCCCCCCCCCCCGCTCTAAGTAACTATTCCTAGTGTGTTTTCCAACAAGCCATTCATGCTGCAGTAGATCACTCAAGGCTTCATGTCTTTTCAGCATTTGCGAAATTTTGTGTTGTAGGTAATTTGGGTAAGGTCTATTATCCTGTTCTGCCACATTCACATACAGAAATACGGTGACCCATCCCAAGGCAGTAATTCCCCTGCTGTACGGTCATCTCCTGTCTACTAGTTTGTGCATGTAGTTACCATGCACCGCTCCCCCAACAATCCATTAGCGTGTCAACTGACCACACTGCCGCAGCTCAGCCCGATGGAGTTCTCGATTAGGTCACCCCCTCTTAGTATTCTTGACTTCAGTGTATTACTGGTTATAATTAAGTCCTGTGTGTAAGTCCAATGCTCCTTGTCTGCTTCTAGTATTTTGCTCCCAGTCTTGCTCGTTTGTCAGTATAATTTGCTCATATGGTTTTACTAGTCCAGTTCTTGCTTCCAGCCTTGTGGTTGCTTCCTCCATGTTTTTATCTCTTTGTATTGCTTTTTATTTCAGCTTTGGTTTCCTTGTCTCTGGGTTCCCTTTTACTGTTGGAGATGGACAGAGTTTCAGAGGGTTTCCAGAACGGATACTCAGGGACAGTGGTGCCTGGTGTTAGGGTCAGTGCGAGTGATAGAATAGAGAGATCCAGCATAAGTTGATGGAAACAAATATCCTGACAATACCCAGCTGCTGCTCCCCCCTACCTGACTACCATTAAAACCCATCTGTGCCATTATCTCTACCATTCTGTTCCCACCGTCTACTTGCAAACGTCTATTTCTGCATCACCCACTAGTGTTAGGTACTTCATATATTTGGTAATTCAACTGTCCAGTTAGCTGCAAGAACTCCAGTATGACTGAATTTTGTACCAGAGTATTCAGAGACATCCTTAGAACCCATGAAGGGCCCGATACCACAGATCAGGTCCAGACAATATTGTTACACAATGGCACATGGAGGAACATTTGGTTCAAATATGATGTAACTAAAGGGGCCCCAAGTTTTGCTTTACTATAAATGTAAACCTGAACTCTTGACCGCTTCAGCCGCTATTAGAAGATCAGCCAAAACCATATTGTGCGCTCGATGACTAACTGGACCATCGCTGCACCGACAAATACAGAATAGCTGCATCTGTACATTCACACCCCAACATTGTAGTTACCTTGGATTTAAAATATCAATTTTGATCGCTATAACTAAAGAGCCAAACCTAAAAAAATCCATAAAACTAGAGTCCCATCTGTAGCCAGATATTGATGAAGAATGGGAAGGAGACAATAGATAGAAAATGGATTTCAATTAAAAATTCTGCTGGATTCTGTGGTGTAAGTGAAGCACAGAAAACCCTCTGAAAACAGGAGATCGTATAGCGTTAGGGGATTACCTGGGGACAAAGCTGCTCGCTGTGCCATACCAACATCAAAGGCAGATTTACCTCCCACGTTCCTGCACCACTCCCATTCCACCAGTGCCGGCTCCCCACTAGCCCACTTCTGCCTGCAGAGAGCCAGCGATAATCGCTGAGGGTGGGGACATGTGACAGCTGCAGCCAATCACTGGCTCACTTTGGTCCTGTCAGGACAGATACCTCAGCGGATGGAAGGGAAGACCAGCAGGGGGATTGTGTACCAACAGACTGATGGAGAGGAGAGCACAGCTCTTATATTGGTACAGCAAAAGCACTTTTTTGAATCTTTTTGACCCCAGGTAACCAATTTAGGGCCGGTTGCACCAAAGCTTTGATTTGAGAACAAGATTTGATCTAAGATCAAGCAGTAAAATGTTGCACCAACAAGGTTTAGCCCATGATCTTGGCTCAAATCAAGGTTTCCTCCCTCCCCAATTTTCAAGGATCAAACTAGTTGAGTTCCAAGATGGCAAACTCAACTGATATGCATGTAATTTCACCACCCAGGAAAACCCTGTTTGCTGCTGGTAGCGGCCATGTTTTTACTATCGCTATGAATGCTGGGTGGATTACCCAACTACAATCACCATGTGCAATACGTTTCTTCTAGGGTCAACATTTGATCGCAGATCATGTGAACTTGGTTTTGCAAATCTTAGATCAAGAAGGAGTTTGAGCTACATTTCTTCCTTATACCAAGTTCAACAGTTTAAACCTGGATCAGCAGCATGATTGGTGTAGCTGGCCCTTAAAGGTTTATCGGTAAAGTGACTTCTACTGTGAAAAGTTCATTTTTAATAGAAGTGTTCCTGGATTGTGAGCTTATTATATGGTGCCCCACTGATGGCAAACCAATCAGCCATCACCACACCAAAGGGAACTGGGCAAAAAGTGTTCAACTCCCCTGCAGCTCCCCAATAGGAGAAAAGTAGTATCACAGAGTTCTAGCAAAAGTCAGTGATCATATAACGCATTAAGTCCTCCAAAATGAGAGATCCTTTCTAGCTCATGCTTACCCTGAACAGCAGATAAGAGCGCTAGAAGAACATCCTTCAACTCATCGCAGGCCGGGATCACCAGCATTTGGCATTCCATCTTCCTGCTGCAGGAGAGCGGGTAGAAGGGATTCAGGATCCGTACTCCAACAGTGTCAGATGGACTCCGTGGACCGAGTCTGTCCGGCCATCCAGGAGTAAAGGACACAGCAGGTTGTGCTACTTTGTCTATTGTTTGCCAATCTGCACTGGAGGCTCTTAACAGAATTTCCGGTGCGGATGTGAACATGACCTTATGGAAAAGCCATGGTGAAACCCAAGCAACACCTTCAAAACAATCCTCTTGTTTGGGGGCAAGAGTCTGTCTGGAGACCAGTGGGTCATACAACATGCAATAACGGTTTGTCATCTAATCCATCAGTTCCGGGTCTGGATTTCAGCCACTGAAGATTGCCAATGCGGTTTTCACACTACCCAATCCCAATAGTGCACTGGGTGCTGGACTACATGCACTATACCTGCTCCGATTGGCCAGCGCTGTTACTTTCGGAGGCAGCACTCCTGCCTTCGAAAGTGGCTTTAGCATACACAATCATTGATGAGGTGCGCGAAATGCACAAAATAGGACAACGCTGTAAAATCGCGGTGCTGGAAAGCACCGTCCAGCGCCGCAAATCGAGCACGTTAGAGAGGCTCCATTGAAAACAATGAGCCTCTGGCTGCACTTAAATAGCAATGTTTAATGATGAGAAAAATTGCTGCGTGAGGGTGTGGGGGGGGGGGCTAACTGCACCACAACTTTGGTTAAAAGGAGTTTTTGTATATAAAAAAGAAAAAAAATAGCTTTTTGCTGTCTCATGTTGCCAATTTTTTAACCGGGTGTGGCTTATTGGAGGGGTGCGGCTGCCCCAATAGATTTAAAGAAGTTGTCCAGTTGTAAACAATTGAGGTCCTAACCATAGTAGATGAAAGTCCATTCCACCAATTAGGTGTTTGCCAGTCTGGGGCGTTCAGCGATCCGATGTTTGCTGGTCTGGGGCGCTCATGTCTGCAGGACGCAGTGTTCATTCTCACTGTGGTAGCCAGACTTTGCATTGAGGCCTAGCTCCCATTGAAGTGAATGGCCTGTAATTCCAATCTTGGCCACTGCAGGCATAACAGAGCCATCCGCTTCCTGCAGAAATCCGCTCAGTGCATCAGCACACCAGCCCAGCAAACAGGTGCTCAGGGTTGTCCTTGGTGGCATAACTGCCGATCCATCATTAGTGGTCTATCCTGCTGTTAGGCAATCACTAGTTTAGAACCAGACAACCCCTTAAAGTATAATTTATGAAAGAAACTGCTGGAATTCTATCAGAACTCTTCCCACCGATACCTGGCATCAGTATCTATGGCACGTCGATGCCCACAATGCATCTGATGAATTACACCTGTGCGCCTCTTAATACAGCAGGAACATCTTACTACAGAGCAGTGGTTATTAGGATTGCTGTGAAACCAGTTCTAGCAGACTTGCCCCGTTGGCTACAGGGTCGTCGTTACTGATCACAGAATATAATACTGCATCAGGATTGGAGATTTTCATGAATGCAGCAGAGCAGAGTTTGTCATTTGGCACAAGCACTATAGATATGAAACATCTCTCCCAATAAACAGCAGGCGTGACGGATGATCAAGGAGCAGAAAACCGGTAAATGGCAGATTCGGCTGCGCTAGCAAAAATAAAGCATGAAAACTGAGAAACATCAAATCTCCAGGGATCTACAAGTATGAAAAAGGCCCCAAAGTTAAGCAAAGTGTGTGAACCCCTCGGCTGGTCTGAAGCAACGCTGATGCCAGGGCTGCACTGGTCAATGGCAGCCTAGAAGCGGGCGGCATTTGCTGATGCCAGGGCTGCACTGGTCAATCGCAGCCAACAAGCTGGCGGTGTTATCTTTCTATGCACAAGATCTCGCGGGAGTGCAGAATCTGGCGGCGCAGCAGCGTGAAGCTGGCAGACTGCTGGGAGCGAGCGCAGGGTGAATGTTCTGGGGTCTTGGTTATATGTCTGCTATATGGAAGATCCAAGGAGGGAACAGAGCAGAAGGAACGAAAAATAAGGCACCGGCCAGAACACTAGAGCCTTTAAGGGTGGGAATACTTGAACATTTTCTTGCTTCAATGCATCTACTAGAAGAGTTAAGCAACTTTGCTTCTAATCTTCTCTACAAATCTCTGGAGAGAGAAGCCGCTGCCTGCAGGGTCAGACTACACAGCTGTACCTGTAGTCTGTAACCATGGAGACCGGTCTGCACAGCAGCTGTATCCACAAGCCAGTTAAGGTATTTTTAACCCTTTAGTGGACAGCCCATTTTAGCTCTTAGACCGTATACACACTGGCATACTTGCACATAAAGTTGCGCACGCGCAATATGCAGAAAATAGCACCCAATCGACTTCCATTTTGCACGTACAATCGCGCCACGCAAAAACCCACATTCTTTATTTTCCTGCACATTGGTGCATCCGGAACGCACTAAAGTATTTGGCCATTACTGGCTGCACGCAATCACGCACAACTTGCACTCACGAAGTACAGTAGAACTGCAGTTGCGCACGATATGCAGCTTTCCTTTCGTAAAAATGCAGCGCAAAAAGCATACGCCGCTTTCATAAAAGATATCCAGCAACATTAAATCTCCATCCCACAAGGAGGAGGTGGAAAAATGCAAGCCACTTGTGAGGAGTCTGAGCCTCAAGACTCAAACAGTCCGGTCGGTCAGTCGCAAGAGCCATAACACATTGACAGTTGTAAGGGCTGGTTTTTTGGGACGAGTTTTTCCTTTAATGGCGCCATTCTGGGGTACGTGTGTTGTACAATTTTCTGTAATTTGTATTTTTTGGTATTTTCTCCAAAAAAAAAAAAAAAAAGGGATTGTGGGAAGAGTGTTTAAAACTGGATTTTTTTTCCCTCCAAGTTTAACTTTATTGAACCATTTTGACACTTTAGTCCCTCAGGGGAACTTGAAGAGGTGATCATTTAATCACTAGGATAGTACACTGCATTACTTATGTAGTGCGTTCTACTAAGCCTATGACACCAGCATATCAGATTTTGCCAGAGACGGAGTTTAATAGACTGAGTTACATGCAAACATGGACACCTTTGTCAGGCTTCTGGCTGCCATGGGAACTATGGAATGCGAGAAGCTAGAGGTCATATCAAATTGTCCCCCATCGGCCGTTCTGTCCAGACTGTTAGGAGGCGTTGGGACCAGTGGATGAGGGCACACAAGGTGAGTGGGCTCAGGACGCCCCTACAGACCACCAGTAGAGAGGAGCATCTAACCGTACCCAAGCTAGAGGCAGCCCAACAGGGTACTAGAGTCTCCATGCCCCCCATATCACATCTTGTATCTAAGCTAGAAACGGTACCACAGGGTACTAGAGCCTCCATGCCTGCCCATATCACATCTTGTATCCAAGCTAGAGGCTGTACAACAGGATACTAGAGCCTCCATGCCCACATGTATCACATCTTGTATCCAAGCTAGAGGCAGCCCAACAGGGTACTAGAGCCTCCATGCCACCCCCATTTCACATCTTGTATCTAAGCTAGAGACGGTACCACAGGGTACTAGAGCCTCCATGCCTGCCCATATCACATCTTGTATCCAAGCTAGAGGCTGTACAAGAGGGTACTAGAGCCTCCATGCCCACATGTATCACATCTTGTATCCAAGCTAGAGGCGGTACAAGAGGGTACTAGAGCCTCCATGCCTGCCTGTATCACATCATGTATCCAAGCTAGAGGTGGTACAACAGGGTACTAGAGCCTCCCTACAAGGGGGCAGTGTCCACAATAAATTATGCTTTTGCTCTGATACTATAATCACTTACTTCTAACAATGTTACAATTACAGAGAACGTTTCCTTCCATCCGACAGCTTCTATGGTTGGGCGGGAGTTCCTGACGATACACGTGTACAACCTCTGCTCCATTTATGTGGCGACCTTCAGGACTCAATGAGGATCAGGTTTGTCAGAAATCCAACAAAGTTACCTCCATCCTACTTTATAACCCCTGTAATAGGGAAACCCCTTAAGTCCCTAACATTCACTTAACTGCTCCTAACTTTCTGTTGGCCAAGTCCATGCTAGGATTCAGTTACAGAATACCCCTTAAGGGGGGGGGGGGGGGGGAAGGGGTCCTGCCTCTGTCCCCTTCTGGCAGGTGACGTGAAAGTCCAACCACAGATGCCTTTCACGTCCTACCTAAAGAACTACTACAACCCCGAAAACGGGCAATTTAGCCATGCACTTATTCCAGCTGTTCTTTCCCCTTAGATTTAACCCTTCACAGGGGTGTTACAACTTTGGACATGTATGCTTCTTTACTTCTGGGACCTCTAATCAAGAGAATTAAAGGGATGCCTATGAAAGTTATGCCCCCTAAACCACCGCCAGTGTACAGCGCTTACACACGTGGAGACACACTGATACATTGTTTAAACACGCCAAACATTTGCATCTCCCATTGTAGTCTAATGAATATGGCTGCTATCTATAGCTGGCAGTGCCAGTAATGCTGCTACTGGATACATCTCTGCCTTTCCTGCCTTTGTACCCTTCTCAATCCTTAGAAAATAGAAGTTTCATACAATATGCAAATTAGCTGGCAAGTGCTCCGAGGGCGGTCCCAACACCGGCAAGTGCTCTGGTTCTCTGCCTACTCCCACCAACAATCAACATAAGTTCATGACATCAACCTTGGCACTGAAGTCTCATTTTTTCCTACCCCAGCACAAGTGCAGTATCTCTGCTCCCGAGGGCAATCGGTGTATTGGAAGTAGCCAGCGTGCATGCGCAGTTCATCAGCGAGCAAGTCAACTATAGTAGAAACAAATTGCTTCAGTTCTGCGGATGACTACATCATGAACTTGTGCGATTTCCTCTGAGTAACAGCGCCTCCATCAGAATAAGTTCATAAAATCAACCTTGGCACCGAAGTCTTTCCTTCCTATTCCAGTGCGGGAGGCAGCTTGATCACTGATGTACTGCGCATGCACCATGGTCATTTCCAGTAAACTCGGAGGTACTGTAGATTATCCCCAGGAGCAGGGAGCATACTGCTCATATGCTGGGATAATTGACGATAGCACCAACTTCTGTTTATTGTGGTGCTGCCACACCGGAATGGAGGCGGCACCAAGCGGGACTAGGCACATTACTTGCTGTATTGGCACTGCCCTCAGATTAAACTTAACTTCTTGAGTGAAAGGGTATCAAAGAAGAACAAAGGTAAATCACAACATGTATTTACAAGGGTTGTCTGGTTGTAAATCAATTGCCTATCCTCAGGATAAGTAATAAATAGATTGGTGGGGGTCAGTTACCTTGGAGCCCCTTCCGATCAGCAGTTTAGCAGGCCAACCTGGTTGAGTACTAAGTCAATTTCTGTAGGAAGCAGGCAGCTCTGTTCTTACTGTAGTGGCCAGGCTGGGTATTGGAGGCAAAGCTCTCATTCATTTCAATGCCTGCAATACCAAGCCTGGCCACTACAGTAAGAACAGAGCCATCTGCTTTCTGCAAAAATCAATGCAGCACAGGGGTGCACCAGCCTAGTTACCAGCTGCTTGGTAGGGGGGCCCAGGCAATAGACCCCCAGCAATTACTGTAACTTCTACTAAAGGCTAGGCCATCAATAGTTTACAACTGGAAAACACCTTTAAGTGCTGTACAGAATGTTGGCAGTGGTTTAGGCAGCATCATTTTAACGACAGGAAACTTTAAAGCATCCACCTGACACTGAGCAGCTGCCAACAGGAAGCTTCCAGGTCATTGCACCTTAGGCTTAGCTTTTAGAAGTCCACCAGACATTAAGCATTTATCTTTAGTGTTCTAGCATGTTTTACTGGTACATAGGGGTTTGGACTTAATTCACAAGCCAAGTCTCCATCATCGAACACTAGTCTCAGCTTGTAGGAGCCCACCTGACATTGTGCTGCTTCCAATATGACACATTCAGATCACTGCATCCTTGTTTCAGCTTTTAAGAGCTCATCTGACATAGAGCACTCCCTTTAGTGTTCTAGTATGCATTATGCAGACAGACCTTCTAATGTCCCGCTGACCCATGACTCCTGCAAGCAAAGGTGGCTGAATGTGGCCACATACAGGAGGAAACCAAGAGGCAAGAACTCCAGAAAACCCAACTGTGCTTCCTCAACTACTTCAATCTAGTCCATGTGTGGCCAACTCTCCATTTCACCTCCACCTGGATACAGTTGGCCACCTTGGCTTGCAACGTGTGGGATCAGGACATCTGTCCTCCCTTTAGGTAGTCTGAGGCTACCATTAGACTTCTGGTCTATCCTGTAGAAACCCCCTCAAGTGCTACTAACCAGACTCTCCCGATCCAGTAAATGTATTTTCCTTGTGCTGTAGAGGACGGCGGCGGCTCTGGCGCTCAAGAACCCTATCAGAAGGCTGCAAACCTCCGATTCCCAGAGCAGGGAGGAGAGCGAGGCCGTGTGAATTATGCAACAAATTCCAATTTAGCCTTTCCAACTTGTGATAAACTGGTCTTGATGAGAACGTCGGGGGAGACATGCGGCAGACAGGAAGAAAATACAACATGGCACATTTGGAAGCCTGAACCGAGCGGCTCATATAGGAGGCTGATCACCTGCCAAGAACAACGCAAAATACAGACGAGGAAACAATATACGATGGAGGGGGTCGCTTTCAACTGGCAAGAGGCGCTTCATTTGCATAGTTAAAATCCCATCTGCGATACTGTTAAAGAGTCTACAAGTTGCAAGAACGTCAACTGTGGCGCCATAAACCAAGCTGGAAGGGAGAGAGAATGGAAAAAACGGTGAACGGCAGCTGGACTCAATACAAAGTGCTGTGTGAAGTCAAGGAGGACAGCAACCAAAGTAGGCAGTTGAATTTGTTATCTAACTTTAGGGCTCATTCACACAGGTGTATGCAGTTTTCAGTCCATGAATACAATGCAATTTCATGGACTGAGTCTATTCCCTACGTATCTGGTCCAGCTTGTGTATTATAAGTCGCACGACCATTCATTTCATGCGTAACTATGCAATATGCAGTGAAAACTCATCCATCTCGTATATTTACGCCTTCCCTTGACTCCAATGGGCTATTTAGGTCGATAATGCGCGCCAAAATAGGACATGCTGCTTTTTTTCCCCATGTGAATAAATATGTAGCCCTTAATCCCGCAATGCAAGTCAATGGGGTTTCAGCGCTGCTCATTATGCACGTAAAAAATGTGTGCGTCACATGCTGCGTAAATAAGCCCCTAGGGTATGTTCACAGGGCGTATTTGGTGGGGCTGAAGAAGATCTGCGTCAAAATCAGCCCAAATTACACAAAACACTTTTCTTGTATTTGACGCATAGATTTGAAGTCCCATTGATTTCTATCACAAAAAAAAAAAAAAAAAAGTAAAACAAAAAGTAGGGACGTTACTTCATGCAATGTGGAGTTTTACCTTGGGGCGGCATCAAGACAGGAACAGTTTCCCCATCACAAATCAATGGGGCGCATATTGTAAGCGTATTTTGGTGGTTAATACGTTGTGTGAACATTACACGGAGCTCGAAGGAAGTTATGTGATGATACATTGTATCACTGAGCTCTACCAAATGACAAACTCTGCACCGCTACATTAGATTAAGGTCACACATGCTAGGCATGACATTCATAGCTCGTTGACACCAGAAGAGGTGTATATGTATATAAAGTTTCTCAGGCTTATAAAACCACCAACTGCGTCATTTTAAGACATTTCAAGAGCGCATTAAACCAGACACTACACCTTCCATCGCCTCATGTGAGGGTACAGATGGCTGCTTCACCAGAGCCGAGCTTCTAGCAGCCACCAACATCATATATCAAGAGAATACAATGTATCGTCATCATGTAGAAATGTTACAATGTGTCAACATGTAGAGATACAATGTATAAACACATCTTGTGGAGATGTTACAGTGTCGTCATCATGTAGGGACAATCAAGAGGTTCCATACGAAGTATCAAAAAACGGAATACTCATACAGTTCTGCTCCTGAAATAATGATAAGCTAGTAAGATGCACCAAGCCATCAGGACAAGCCTAAATACCCATTAAGTAGTGACACTAGTGCAATATAGCAGAGCCGAGTTTGACATCTGCTGTGATATTTCTTGAGCTCTTCCACAGAACTGCAGGAAAACTGAGCTCTCTTTAATAAATGGAATCAGGTACACAACCATTTCAGCACTGCTACATCAGTGAAAATAAAGGAGACTTATCCAGGACAGTCAGTGGAAGTTCACTCGAGAACTCAATATACTGTATGACCCCAACATGAGCCGGAGTGAACTCAAGGAATCCGCGATCAATGGATTATATTGAGGCGAATAATTCAAAGAATTACTGAAAACTGATTTTGATTGGACAACCGAGTTGATCTACAGTATACAGCTCTGCTACATCAGTGGAAATACAAGACACACACCTAGGGTCTACAGAGCAATCATATTGGGGGGGGGGGGGGGGGGAAACAAAGCTGAAAGGTGATAACGAGGCGAGGGACAGCGTGCAGGACTGGTAGATGGTATACAGAGACCTGCAGAGGCAGTAGACAGCATCATGGTAGATTAACCCCTTCCACCACAATCTAATGAGTCAAACCACTGCCCGCATCCTGGGAATATGAAAGGGATAACTTACAAGACATCCCTATTAGCAGTGAGGAAACCCTTCGACCTCCATACACAGTAATAAGATTATGTATTCCCCATCCAGCAGAGGATCTATGACTACCAGATCTGCATGATGTAATGATCCCATACAGACCCCAGCTGCAGAGACTATGGAGGGTCACATTGAGCGCCTTTATTTTGTAGCATTATGCAGTAATGAAGGAGATGGGAAGGGGTTAATCCTGAAGAATAGACATTGATCTGGTAATTGTATTTCTTCACATCTTGGATGCAGATAACAGACCCCCTATAGAAATACCTATAGACATGAAATTATGAGAAGGAGGGTGGCTACCACAATTTAGAATGCAAGCAGATGGAAGCAATGGAGGCAAAGTGACAGTGCCCAGCACAGAGCAAGTACAGAGGACATCTGGCCGAACCTCAGGAGATACAGAAGACCCTGGAGACACCCAATGCCCGAGGCTGATAGGAGACCTCCATGGCATCTCCTAAGCTGGTGCCAGTGACAAGCCAGCTGCTGCCAACATGAAGCCTTCTGATCAACGCACCCTAGGCACATAGCTTTTGGGAGCCCAACTGAGATTGAGCACCTCCCTTTAGCATCATAGCATGCACTACCTAGAGGAGTTTGGACCTCTAAGTCTTCAACTATTACACCATAGACTGTTTCTAGCAATCTACCTGATATTGAGCTATTACCGACATGAAGCTTTCAGATTATTTCACCCTAGGCTTAGCTTCTAGGAGCCCACTTGACATTGATCACCTCCCATGCAGGGTTATAGCATATACTACATAGACAGAGAGGTTTGAACCAACTGCACCTCCCAAGTCTCCAAATACTGCTCCCTACACTCAGCTATTAGCAACAGATCTAAAATTAAGCTGCCTCCAACATGAAGCTTCCAGATCATTGCCCCCTTGGCTCAGCTTTGGGAGCCCACCTGGCACCCTTTAGTTTGACAACACACATCAGACAGCAGGTTGGAACAATTTCCACCTCCTAAATATCCATCTACTGCACCCTGGGGTCAGCTTTTAGCTGCCCATTTGACATTTAGCTACTTCCAACATGAAGATGTCAGTTCACTGCACTTTAAGATCAGCTTTTTGGAGCTCACCTGACACTGAGTACCAATGTTACAGCATGCATTATAAAACAGAGGTTTGGACGAATTTCACCTAAGTCCGCATCTGTTGCACCCTAGGCTCAGCTTTTAAGGAGCCCACCTAATATTGAGCTACCATCAACATGTCTCCTCCAGATCCTTGCATCCTTAGCTCAGCTTTTAAGAGCCAACCTGACATTGAGCACCTCCCTTCAGTGTTATTCTCACTTCTCAAGTCTGCTTCTATTGGACCCTAGGCTCCGTTTTTAAGGAACCCACCTGACACTGAGCTTGTGCCAACTCCAAGCTTTCAGACCATCACACCCTCAGCTAAGCATCTTGGAGCCCACCTGACATTGGCCCCCCTCTGTATGACAGCATGCACTACTAGAGACAGGGGTTTGGAACAATTTCAGTCTCAATCTATTCAACCCCAGTGCCAGCTTCTAGCAGCCAACCTGACATTGAGCTGCTGCCAGCATGAAGCTTTCTGATGAGGGCACCAGAGGTTCAGCTTTTGGGGGACCACCTGTCATTGAGCAGCTCCCTTCAGTGTTATAGCATGCAGTAGTCAAGGTTGGGACCAGTTGCACCTCCTAAGTCTCCCTCAATTGCACCACTACATCAGCTTTAAGAGCCCACCTGACATTGAGCAGCTCCCTTCAGTCTTCTACCACGCACTGCCAGACACAGGAGGTTTGGACCAATTTCATCTCCTAAGTCTCCATCTATTGCACCCTAGGCTCAGCTGCCAACAAGAAGCTTTCAGACCACTGCACCCTAGGATGAGCTTAAGGGGGCCCACCTGACATTGACCTCATGCACACATCCTCAGCTGTGCCCACCTGCGACCCCCCTCACCTTCAGTCACCATCCTCAGTGCGTGGGTGAACGAAGGGTCCAGCGCGTCCTTCTCGGCCAGCAGTTGGGGCAGATACTTCTCCATCCAAAGCGAAGACAAAAGTCCAACAAAGAGAAGATGAAGCCGAGAAGACGCCGCGTCGCTCCGAAGACACAAGTAAACGAGCAGCGGCGGAGCTCGGCAGCACAATCCACGACCCGCGGTCTCCTCTGACGGCTCTGAGCCCCGCCGCCTCCGCCGCAATATATAAACAGCTGCAGACCCCGCCCTCAGCTCCGCCCCTGGGGCGGGAAGACACGGATCCCTCCGCCGAAATCCCTCCCAAACTAGGGAGCAGCAAGAAAGAGTCCGCGCTCAGCGGAGGTACACAGAGAGAGTCAATAACAAGTGCGTATCCGTCCGCCGGCCGCTGTCCAGCGTGCTGAATGTAATATACAGAGCTGAATATGCATCCTATATAAAAGTGCATACCGTATATTATGCATACTGCTGAACCTGCTTCCTATATAAAGTGAATAACATATTATATATAGTGCTGAACCTACTCCCTATGTAAAGTGCATACCGTATATTATGCATACTGCAGAACCTGCTTCCTATATAAAGTGAATAACATATATTATATATAGTGCTGAACCTACTCCCTATGTAAAGTGCATACCGTATATTACAGTGCTAAACCTACATCCCATATACAGTGCATACCGTACATTATATATAGTGCTGAACCTTCATCCTATAGACAGTGCATACTATATATTACATATAACGCTGAACCTGCTCCATATATACAGTGCATACTGTATATTATATACAGTGCTAAACCTGCATCCTATATACAGTGCACACTGTATATTACATAGTGTTGAACCTGTTCCCTATATACAGTGCATACTGTGCATTATAGAGCTTAACCTGCTCCCTATATACAGTGCATTATATAAAGCGCTTAACCTGCTCCATATATACAGTGCATACTGTATATTAAATATACTGCCGAGCCCAGCTCCCAATATGCAGTGCATGCCATATATCGTGCTGGACCTGCATCCTAAATATAGTGCATACTTTTCATTATGTATAGAGCTGAACCTGCCCCCTATATACAGTGCCTAATGTATATTATATATGGTGCAGGGCCTGATCCCTATATACAGTGCATAGTGTATATTCTATATAGTGCTGAACCTGCTCCATATATACAGTGTATTCTGTATATTATATATAGTGCAGAACCTGTATCCTATATACAGTGCATACCATATATTATATATACTGCTTAACCTGTTCTCTATATACAGTGTATACTGCATATTATATATAGTGCTGAACCTGCTCCCTATATACAGTGCATTATATATAAAGCTGAACTTGCCCCCTATATAAAGTGCATACTGTATATTTTATACAGTATTGAACTTGCTCCCTATATACAGTGCATACTGTATATTATATATAGTGCTGAACCTGCATCCTCTACACAGCGCATACTGTATATTATATTTAGTGCTGAACCTGCTCCCTATATACAGTGCACACCATTATAAATACTGCTGGACTTACTCCATTTATACAGTGCATACTGTGTATTGTATATAGTGCATACCATATATTACATATAGTGCTGAACCTGTATCCTACATAAAGTGCATACTGTGCATTATAGAGCTGAATCTGCCCCATATATACAGTGCATTATATATATATATATATATATATATATATATACACATACACACACACACACACACACAGCTGAACCTGCAACCTATATACAGTGCATACCGTATACTAGATATGCTGCTCAACCTGCTCCATATAAACAGTGCATACTGTATATTATATAGGGCTGGACCTACTCCATATATACAGTGCATACTGTATATTATATATAGTGCTGAACCTGCATCTATACAGTGCATACTGTGTATTATAGTGCTCTACCTGCTCCATATAAACAGTGCATACTGCATATTATATATAGTGCTGGACCTACTCCATATATACAGTGCATATTGTATATTATATATAGTGCTGAACTTGCTTCATATATACAGATCATAGCATATATTATACATAGTGCTGGACCTGCTCCATATATACAGTGCATTCCATATATTATATATAGTGCTGAACCTACTCTATATTTACAGTGCATACTGTATATTATAGTCAGCCACACAGCTGTGCCACATGGTAATCCAGTATGATCCCCACACATCACACCGACAGCTCTACTAATCCATTCTGATTTCCACACAGCTCTACTGCATCCATCTTGATTCCCACACATTACACACACAGCTCTGCTACATTGTGCATCCATTAGGATTCCCACACATCACACACACAGTGCTACTACATGCATTCTGAGCCCACACATCTCTCTCTCTCACACACACACACACACACCTCTACTAAATCCCTCCCGATTCCCACACATTACACACAGCTCTACTACATCCATCTTGATTCATAGAATCATAGAATGGTGGAGTTGGAAGGGACCTCCAGGGTCATTAGGTCCAAACCCCTTATCAGTGCAGGATGCGCTAAATCATCCCAGATAGATGATTCCCATGCAGAGCTCTCTACTACCTCCATTTTGACCCCACACACACAGTTCTACTACATCCATTTTCACCACACACATTACACACACTGCACGACACACAGGGCTTTGCTACATCCTGATTCACACACACACACACACAACTCTGCTAAATTGTACATTCATTATGATCCCCACACATTACACACACAGCTCTACTACATCCATCTTGATTCCCACACACAGCTCTGCTACATCCTGATTTTCATACATCACATCCATGCTGACCCCATACATGACACACAGCTCTGCTACATCCTGATTCACACACACACACATCTCTGCTACATCCACATTCATCCTGATTTCCACACATTACCAGACTCCTGGATACAGGGATTACCCCTGGTCATGTGATTCCTGGCTGCACCCAGATCGGTGATCACATGACTGTGATGTCATCACAGGTTCTGGTAGCATCTGCTGTCAGTTTATCCAGTATACAGTACTTTCTAGCAAACTGCACAATGGCTTCTCCCACAGCAGTGAAATCACCGCAAGTCCTTCAGCCCACGGGCTCTCTGAGGTGGCAGTAAGTCAGTGTCTCCTGTTAGGACCGTTGACTTGTGTCTGAGATACTAATAGCTTAGTTGTATTTTCATTTTGTTTTTGTTGTCCTCTGCTTTTCAAGAGCCCTGTGTTGTCCTTCTGTCAGTCAGCCTCTGTGTTTTATATATGTTGTAGGACCTGTGACGATGTCACCAGGGGCGGAGCATGAGAAGCACTCACATACTGACAAGTGGTTGTTAGTAGTTTGATGATGTATAAGTTATTTATTGGGCTGAACCTGCTCCCTGTATATAGTTCAGGATGTATGTATATTTTATATAGTACAAAATCCTCACTCTATATAAAGTGCAGGAAATTTTATTATATACACACACATATTAACACATATACACACACAGCTGAACCTGCTCCCTTTATATAGTAATTGCTGTTTATTTTACTGAACCATCACCTTATATACAATGCATGCTTTATACATTATATATTGCTGAATATGCTCACTATATGCAGTGCTTACTGTATACATTTTATATACAGTGCTAAGCAAACTGTTTATATAGAGTATGATGTTCATATTAACGATGGTATTGAATCTACTTCGTATCTAAAGTGCATGATGTATATAGATAGATCTGTTCCTGCTCCCTATAAACAATACAGGATGTGTGTATTATATATAGCACTGAACCTGCACCATATATACAGTGCACACTGTGTATATTATATACAGTGCTGAACTTGCTCCATAGTCAGCATATACAATGCATGCTGTATATTATATAGTGTTGAACCTGCCCCATATATACAGTTCATGATGCATACATTATATATAGTGCTGAAGCTGTACCCTATATACAGTGCAGGATTTGTGTATTATATATAGTGCTGAACTCTTTTGTATGCAGTGCATTCTGTATATATTATATATCTTGCTGAACATGCTCCTTATATACTATGCATACTGTATATATTATATATAGTGCCAAACCTTTTCCTTATATGGAGTGCATGCTTTTAACATTATATAGTTAGTGCAGGAACTAAAAGTGATGTAGATTGTTTGCAGTGTAATATATATATATATATATATATATATATATATATATATATATATATATATATATATATATATATATATATATATATATATATATACACACACACACACACACACACACACACACACAATAGCGTACCCGTCGCGCGTTGCCACGAAGACAGACATACATACATACATACGTTTTTATATATCTAGATAACAACCAATCACAGCGCAGCTTTCAAGTTACCTCAGCGGTATAATATATAACAACCAATCACAGCACAGCAGCTTTCATGTTACCTCAGCAGTAGAATATATAGCAACCAATCAGAGCACAGCTTTCATGTTACCTCAGCAGTATAAGAAATAGCAACCAATCAGAGCACAGCTTTCATTTTACCTCAGCAGTAAAAGAAATTGCAACCAATCACAGCACAGCTTTCATTTTACCTCAGCATTATCAATATCCAGGAATTGTCTTGCGAAACGTTCGGCGGATGCATCATTTTGTAGTTGAACACGCATCCCGTTGCTCGTAATGCCTTTTGCTTTTGTGCTTGAGATGGAAATCAAACGATCTTTGTCTGGGGGGCATAACTGTCGACGACGCTCGCAGGATAGGTGTACTATGCCAGTAATCTTCCCAGGAGTGTACTCAACAACTTCCCAAAGTTTCATGGCGATTAGATGAATGGTGTAGTAGCGCAAAAAAGGACAGACAGACATACATTCTTTTTTATATAAATATATGACATCAGGAAGTGAGAGAATTAGATTCCGTACGTAAAATTTGGACGCTAATTATTTTGCGCTTAGAATTGAATAATTGAGTTGGGACCTAATAACTTTTCCTATTTATGACATAACTAGCTGATATACCCGGCTTCGCCCGAGTTAATTTGGTACTGGTGTTTATCTGGTGTTCACACAGAAAATCTTATGAAGTCGTGGTTACTTTAGAGATACTGAGGAAAAAAATATGTTCACCATTTTGCATAGTTCTCTGCGTTACCCAGGAAACACCACGGGGAGGCAACCATGCGACGTTTCCTTTTTTATAAAATGACATCAGGAAGTGAGAGAATTAGATTACATACGTAAAATTTGGACACTAATTCTTTTGCGCTTAGAATTGAATAATTGAGTTGGGACCCATTAGCTTTTCCTATTCATGACATAATCAATGCTTGTGCCAAATTTCACGTTTCTATGACACCGGAAAGTGAAAAAATGACATTCCATATGTAAAATTTGGACGCTAATTCTTTTGCGCATAGAATTGAATAATGGAATTGGGACCCATTAGCTTTTCCTATTTATGACATAATCAATGCTCGTGCCAAATTTCCTGTTTCAATGACACCGGAAAGTGAAAAAATTACATTCTGCATGTAAAATTTCGACGCCAATTCTTTTGCGTTAGAATTTAATAATGGAGTTGGGACCCATTAGCTTTTCCTATATATGACATAATCAATGCTCGTGCCAAATTTCCTGTTTCTATGACACCGGAAAGTAAAAAATTACATTCCGCACGTAAAATTTTGACGCCAATACTTTTGCGCATAGAATTGAATAATCGAGTTGGGACCTATGAACTTTTCCTATGTATGACATAATCAATGCCCGTGCCAAATTTTAAGTTTCTATGGCATTGGGAAGTGACAGATTTAGATTATGTACGTAAAATTTTGACGCCAATTTTTTTGCGCTAGAATTGAATAATCGAGATGGGACCCAATTACTTTTCCTATTTTGGCGATAATCTATGCTCGTGCCAAAATTCATGTTTCTACGATATCGGGAAGTTGGAGAACGTTTGGCAAGTCAGTCAGTCAGTGAGGGCTTTCAGCTTTATATATATAGATCGATGCTCGTGCCAAATTTCAAGTTTCTATGACATTGGGAAGCGAGAAAATTAGATTCCGTACGTAAAATTTGGATGCTAATTCTTTTGCGCATAGAATTGAATAATCGAGTTGGGACCTATTACCTTTTCCTATTTATGACATAATCAATGCTCGTGCCAAATTTCATGTTCCTATGACATTAGGAAGTGAGAAAATTAGATTCCGTACGTAGAATTTGGACGCTAATTCTTTTGCGCTTAGAATCGAATAATCGAGTTGGGACCCATTATCTTTTCCTAATTATGACATAATACATGCTCATTCTAAATTTCAAGTTTCTATGACATTGGGAAGCGAGAAAATTAGATTCCGTACGTAAAATTTGGACGCCAATTCTTTGGCGCTTAGAATTGAATAATCGAGTTGGAACCCATTACATTTTCCTAATTATGACTAGAGATGAGCGAACGTACTCGTCCGAGCTTGATACTCGTTCGAGTATTAGCGTGTTCGAGATGCTCGTTACTAGAGGCGAGCACCACGCGATGTTCGAGTTACTTTCACTTTCATCTCTGAGACGTTAGCACGCTTTTCTGGCCAATAGAAAGACAGGGAAGGCATTACAACTTCCCCCTGCGATGTTCAAGCCCTATGCCACCCCCCTGCAGTGAGTGGCTGGCGAGATCAGGTGTCACCCGAGTATATAAATCGGCCCCTCCCGCGGCTCGCCACAGATGCATTCTGACATAGTTCAGGGACAGTGCTGCTGATGCCGAAGCTGCTATAGGGAGAGCGTTAGGAGTGATTTTAGGCTTCAAGAACCCCAACGGTCCTTCTTAGGGCCACATCTGACCGTGTGCAGTACTGTTGAGGGTGCTTTTTGCAGTGTTGCACTTTTTTTTTTTTTGTATATCGGCCGTGCAGAGCATTGCGTCCGCAGTCTGCAGTCATTGTACAGAGTATAGGGCCAGTACTGGTGAGGCAGGGAAAGAGATATTCAGGCTATATAGGCAGTGGGCTTTTTCCAAAAAATTGGGGAAAAATACTATATTTGGGCTGCCTGTGACCGTCTTCAGTTTACTGCGTGTCTGCTGGGGGTAGTAGTCCTAATTAATACGCAGCTAAGCGTTACAGCAGGCTTGCGCAAAATTGTTTCCTGGATCTGCTGTGCGTTCCGTAAGGGAAGTCAGCCTCCAACCACAGGCCAATAAGGGGCACATTTAATTACAGCGTTCTGTTTCTGCACTACTGGTAATACACCATGCTGAGGGGTAGGGGTAGGCCTAGAGGGTCGTGGACGCGGGCGCGGAGGCCCAAGTCAGGGTGTGGGCACAGACCGAGCTCCTGATCCAGGTGTATCGCAGCCGACTGCTGTGAGATTAGGAGAGAGGCACGTTTCTGGCGTCCCCACATTCATCTCACAATTAATGGGTCCACGCGGTAGACCTTTATTAGAAAATGAGCAGTGTGAGCAGGTCCTGTCGTGGATGGCAGAAAGTGCATCCAGCAATCTATCGACCACCCAGAATTCTGCGCCGTCCACTGCTGCAACTCTGAATCCTCTGGCTGCTGCTCCTCCTTCCTCCCAGCCTCCTCACTCCATTACAATGACACAATCTGAGGAGCAGGCAGACTCCCAGGAACTGTTCTCGGGCCCCTGCCCAGAATGGGCAGCAATGGTTCCGAATCCTCTCCCACTGGAGGAGTTTGTCGTGACCGATGCCCAACCTTTGGAAAGTTCCCGGGGTCCGGGGGATGAGGCTGGGGACTTTTGGCAACTGTCTCAAGAGCTTTCAGTGGGTGAAGAAGATGATGCGATGAGACACAGTTGTCTATCACTCAGGTAGTAGTAATTGGAGTAAGTCTGAGGGAGGAGCGCACAGAGGATTCGGAGGAAGAGCAGCAGGACGATGAGATAACTGACCCCACCTGGTTTGCTACGCCTACTGAGGACAGGTCTTCAGAGGGGGAGGCAAGTGCAGCAGCAGGGCAGGTTGGAAAAGGGCAGTGCGGTGGCCAGGGGTAGAGGCAGGGCCAGACCGAATAATCCACCAACTGTTTCCCAAAGCGCCCCCTCGCGCCATGCCACCCTGCAGAGGCCGAGGTGCTCAAAGGTCTGGCAGTTTTTCACTGAGAGTGCAGACGACCGACGAACAGTGGTGTGCAACCTTTGTCGCGCCAAGATCAGCCGGGGAGCCACCACCACCAGCATGCGCAGACATATGATGGCCAAGCAGCCCACAAGGTGGGACGAAGGCCGTTCACCGCCTCCGGTTTGCACCGCTGCCTCTCCCTCTGTGCCCCAACCTGCCACTGAGATCCAACCCCCCTCTCAGGACACAGGCACTACCGTCTCCTGGCCTGCACCCACACCCTCACCTCCGCTGTGCTCGGCCCCATCCACCAATGTCTCTCAGCGCACCGTACAGCCGTCGCTAGCGCAAGTGTTGGAGCGCAAGCGCAAGTACGCCGCCACGTACCCGCACGCTCAAGCGTTAAACGTGCACATAGCCAAATTTATCAGCCTGGAGATGCTGCCATATAGGGTTGTGGAAACGGAGGCTTTCAAAGGTATGATGGTGGCCGCGGCCCCGCGCTACTCAGTTCCCAGTCGCCACTACTTTTCCCAATGTGCCGTCCCAGCACTGCACGACCACGTCTCCCGCAACATTGTACGCGCCCTCACCAACACGGTTACTGGCAAGGTCCACTTAACAACGGACACGTGGACAAGCACAGGCGGGCAGGGCCACTATATCTCCCTGACGGCACATTGGGTGAATTTAGGGGAGGCTGGGACAGAGTCAGAGCCTGGGACCGCTCACGTCCTACCCACCCCCAGAATTGCGGGCCCCAGCTCGGTGGTGGTATCTGCGGCGGTGTATGCTTCCTCCACTAAACCACCCTCCTCCTCCTCCTCCTCCTACGCAACCTCTGTCTCGCAATCAAGATGTGTCAGCAGCAGCACGTCGCCAGCAGTCGGTGTCGCGCGTCGTGGCAGCACAGCGGTGGGCAAGCGTCAGCAGGCCGTGCTGAAACTACTCAGCTTAGGAGAGAAGAGGCACACGGCCCACGAACTGCTGCAGGGTCTGACAGAGCAGACCGACCGCTGGCTTGCGCCGCTGAACCTCCAACCGGGCATGGTCGTCTGTGACAACGGCCGTAACCTGGTGGCGGCTCTGCAGCCTCACGCACGTGCCATTCCTGGCCCACGTCTTTAATTTGGTGGTTCAGCGCTTTCTGAAAAGCTACCCACGCTTGTCAGACCTGCTCGGAAAGGTGCGCCGGCTCTGCGCACATTTCCGCAAGTCCCACACGGACGCTGCCACCCTGCGCACCCTGCAACATCGGTTTCATCTGCCAGTGCACCGACTGCTGTGCGACGTGCCCACACGGTGGAACTCTACGCTCCACCTGTTGGCCAGGCTCTATGAGCAGCGTAGAGCTGTAGTGGAATACCAACTCCAACATGGGCGGCGCAGTGGGGGTCAGCCTCCTCAATTCTTTACAGAAGAGTGGGCCTGGTTGGCAGTCATCTGCCAGGTCCTTGGAAACTTTGAGGAGTCTACCCAGATGGTGAGCGGCGATGCTGCAATCATTAGCGTCACCATTCCTCTGCTATGCCTCTTGAGAAGTTCCCTGCAAAGCATAAAGGCAGACGCTTTGTGCTCGGAAACGGAGGCGGGGGAAGACAGTATGTCGCTGGATAGTCAGAGCACCCTCCTGTCTATATCTCAGCGCGTTCAGGAGGAGGAGGAGGAGCATGAGGAGGAGGGGGAAGAGACAGCTTGGCCCACTGTTGAGGGTAGCCATGCTGCTTGCCTGTCATCCTTTCAGCGTGTATGGCCTGAGGAGGAGGAGGATTCTGAAAGTGATCTTCCTAGTGAGGACAGCCATGTGTTGCGTACAGGTACCCTGGCACACATGGCTGACTTCATGTTAGGATGCCTTTCTCGTGACCCTCGCGTTACACGCATTCTGGTCACTACGGATTACTGGGTGTACACACTGCTCGACCCACGGTATAAGGAGAACCTTTCCACTCTCATTCCCGAAGAGGAAAGGGGTTCGAGAGTGATGCTATACCACAGGACCCTGGCGGACAAACTGATGGTAAAATTCCCATCAGACAGCGCTCGTGGCCGAAGGCGCAGTTCCGAGGGCCAGGTAGCAGGGGAGGCGCAGAGATCAGGCAGCATGTACAGCACAGGCAGGGGAACACTCTCTAAGGCCTTTGACAGCTTTCTGGCTCCCCAGCAAGACTGTGTCACCGCTCCCCAGTCAAGGCTGAGTCGGCGGGAGCACTGTAAATGGATGGTGAGGGCGTACGTAGCCGATCGCACAACCGTCCTCCGTGACGCCTCTGCCCCCTACAACTACTGGGTGTCGAAGCTGGACACGTGGCCTGAACTCGCACTGTATGCCCTGGAGGTGCTTGCTTGTCCTGCGGCTAGCGTCTTGTCAGAGAGGGTGTTTAGTGCGGCTGGGGGAATCATCACGGATAAGCGTACCCGTCTGTCAACCGACAGTGCCGACAGGCTTACACTCATCAAGATGAACAAAGCCTGGATTTCCCCAGACTTCTCTTCTCCACCAGCGGACAGCAGCGATACCTAAACAATACGTAGGCTGCACCCGTGGATGGAAGCATTGTTCTCCATCACCATCAAAAACGTGGACCTTTTAGCTTCATCAATCTGTGTATAATATTCATCCTCTTCCTCCTGCTCCTCCTCCTGAAACCTCACGTAATCACGCCGAACAGGCAATTTTTCTTAGGCCCACAAGGCTCAGTCATATAATTTTTGTAAACAATTTTTATACGTTTCAATGCTCATTAAAGCGTTGAAACTTGCACCTGAACCAATTTTTATTTTAACTGGGCTGCCTCCAGGCCTAGTTACCAATTAAGCCACATTAACCAAAGCGATTAATGGGTTTCACCTGCCCTCTTGGTTGGGCATGGGCAATTTTTCTGACGTACATTAGTACTGTTGGTACACCAATTTTTTGGGGCCCTTGCCTACAGTGTAATCCAATTAATTTTTTGCCCACCTGTATTAAAGCTGACGTTACATCAGCTGTGATGGGCACTGCAATGGGATACATTTATGTACAGCCGGTGGGTTCCAGGGAGCCACCCATGCTGTCGGTCCACAGGGAGTTGTAACTGCATGTGTCCACTTCTAAAGAACTCCAGTCTGACTGGGGCATGCAGTGTGGGCCGAAGCCCACCTGCATTTAATCGGACGTTACCTCAGCTGTGATGGCCACTGCAATGGGATACATTTATGTACAGCCGGTGGGTTCCAGGGAGCCACCCATGCTGTGGGTGCACACGGAATTCCCATTGCGGAGTTGTACCTGCCTGTGACTATTTATAAAAAAACGCGGTCTGACTGGGGCATGCAGACACCTTGACAGAATGAATAGTGTGTGGCACATAGGTTCCCCATTGCTATGCCCACGTGTGCAGCTCCTGATGGCGGTGGCACAGGATTATATTTCTCATTGCTTCTGTACAGCATTGTGGGCTATCGCCCCGCCCCTTTTAAAGAGGGTCGCTGCCTAGCCGTGCCAACCCTCTGCAGTGTGTGCCTGCGGTTCCTCCTCATGGCAGACGCACTTATAAATAGACATGAGGGTGGTGTGGCATGAGGGCAGCTGAAGGCTGCGCAGGGACACTTTGGTGTGCGCTGTGGACACTGGGTCGTGGTGGGGGGGGGGGGGGAGGTGGGCAGCATGTAACCCAGGAGAAGTGGCAGCGGAGTGTCATGGAGGCAGTGATTGTGCTTTGTTGGAGGTAGTGTGGTGCTTAGCTAAGGTATGCATTGCTAATGAGGGCTTTTCAGAAGTAAAAATTGTTGGGAGGGGGGAGGAGAACGATCTTTATGCTGACAGTGCGGGGGGGGGGGGGCACTCTTGCCGCTATTGTGGCTTAATAGTGGGACCTGGGAACTTGAGATGCAGCCCAACATGTAGCCCCTCGCCTGCTTTATCCGTTTCTGTGTCGTTCCCATTACTTTCTTGAATTGCCCAGATTTTCACAAATGGAAACCTTATCGAGCATTGGCGATATACAAAAATGCTCGGGTCGTCCATTGACTTCAATGGGGTTCGTTACTCGAAACGAACCCTCGTGCATCGCGAAAATTTCGTCCCGAGTAACGAGCACCCGAGCATTTTGGTGCTCGCTCATCTCTAATTATGACATAATCAATGCTCGTTCCAAATTTCAAGTTTCTATGACATTGGAAAGGAAGAAAATTAGATTCCGTACGTAAAATTTGAACGCTAATTCTTTGGCGCTTAGAATTAAATAATCAAGTTGGGACCCATTACCTTTTACTATTTATGACATAATCAATGCTCGTGCCAAATTTCCCGTTTCTATGACACCGGAAAGTGAGAAAATTACATTTCGCACGCAAAACTTGGACGCTAATTCTTTTGTGCTTAGAATTGAATAATCGAGTTCGGACCCATTAGCTTTTCCTATTTATGACATAATCAATGCTCATGCCAAATCTGATGTTTCTACGACATTGGGAAGTGAGAGAATTGGTGGCAATGATGGAAATCAAATGATCTACGTGGGGGGGGGCGTAACTGTCGACGCTCACACGCGCGCCATTTATCATACGATAGTTGTACTATGCCTATAATCTTCCCAGGAGTGTACTCAACAATTTCCCAAAGTTTCATGGCGATCGGATGAATGGTGTAGTAGCGCATAAAGGACAAACAGACAGACACACACGCATACATTCAATTATATATATATATATATATATATATATATATAGTAGCAACCTGGGGATCATTCGCTCACATCACAAGTAGGCACCAATGGGTTAAACTCCACATTTCTATTTATTTTCGACTTCTGAGCAATATTAGCTTGCTTCAGCACAGCACTTTATGCATGTAAAGTCAACTTAAATGTCCTTTTCATTAGGTTCAATAAACAGTCCAACTGTGGTTCTCACCCACTCTCCAGGGCAGCTTCATACAGTTATCTTCAGGACTCACTCTGCTTTCCCTCAGGACGGTTTCACGCCAACCTTCCTGAGGCACACGAACAAACTCTCTCCAGCGTCCAGGTCTCTTTCCAGACCTCTTGCGTCCAGGTCTCCCCTTGGATCTGTCTTGGGCTCTCGCAGCCCAGGTCCCTCTCACTGGACCACTCTGGCTCACAACCCAGGTCCCTCTCACTGGACCGGTCTCTGGCTTGCAGCCCACTTCCCCTCTGACTGCAGCAGGAACAAACACCTTCATCCTCCTTACTGACCACACCTGTGGGTGTTTTCCCCTTGTCTCAGGCACCAGACTGACTGTTTATTGCCCCCTACAGACCACTCTCTGCAGTGTACCCCTACTATATATATATATATATATATATATATATATATATATATATATATATATATATATATATATATATTAGTGCTGAACCTACTCCCTATATGCGGTGCTTGTTGTATACGTTATATAGCTTATACACAGTGCTGAACCTGCAGTACATGATATATATTACATGTAGTGGTAACCTGCCATCTTTCCTCCACCTTGATGGGTAGTTGCACCTCAGTAACCAGGCCATATCAACACCTCCCTGACTGTGTGACCACTAAATGACATACCTCTTTTGCCTTCTCTATCATAGGCATAGTGCCTTAAACACAGAGCAAAAGTCCATCAGCTTTACCCAACCAGAGTGTCAATCTAGAGAGCGCTCTACCCTGTCAGGCTCATGGTAGCAGCTTGGTCTGCACCAGACTACTCTCACAGGAGGGGGCCCCGAGCTCAGCAAGGCAAGAGCTTTTCTCCTTCACACCCAGACAGGTGTTCATGCTACACCCTTTCTCTGCCAAATCTTTCTTCAAAAAGCCTGCTCTCAAGTTCCCTAAATGCCATCTCTGGTATTGCACTTGAACATATCATTCCCCTCTGATAAAGTGCAGTGTCCCAAAGTTTGACACTACATAAGTAATGTGGTCACTTCTGATTAAATAGGTGTGTTAGACTTTAAAATATAAAACTCATGTTTGTCACTCTATGTATATTCTGCCTTATTACCAACTCTGTACCCTATTGGCTGACAGGTCCCTCATCCCTATTGAGCATTTCATCACCCAGTAACAGCTCAAGGATTGGCTGACCAGGTAGTGGGGAGATAGCAGGCCTGTTATTGGAGGTTGAGCTCTTCGCATGGGTTGGTTGAGAGACGTCTGTTAGAGAGGGGAGTGGCAGTTGGAGAGGAGTGGAGTTTGGTCCTTGAAAAGAAAGGAAGCAAGAACAAGAGCAGGAGAGAGATAGGTCAGTGGGGTGAGAAGGAAGACGTGTGAGTACACAAAAAGGGGTTACAAGTCACAGATGACTGGATAGCAATGCGCAAAGCCATCTGTAATGAAAAATGGAAAGAAACCCAGTTTAAAAAAGTCATACATAAGGCCATATATTGCTTTGATAGCTCACCACATCCCAATGCACCTGACAGACTGTTTGGCTGCCCTAAATCTAACAAGCCAAAAACAAACATGTTCCATAAAATTTTTTACTAGCATTGACATCCCAGGTCTTTATATTCCATTTTCTCCCTGCTGAAATACAATCAAGACATTTGATCCATGCTGCTCTTATAATAAGCAAACACTGCCTATTAAACACAACAGCTACAGCCGCTAGCTCCAAAACTCACAGACATAGCACACCAACTCAAGCAATTTTTGTGTATGGAAAGATAGGAATTAGAACATAGGGTGGAGTCACGGGTTTCAGGCTTTTTAATCAATGCCAAGCGCTCATTGAAGAATGTTTCACCACACAAAAAAGAAAATCGTAGAATGTATGAAGTCATTCAATAATACCTGATTGTACCTTAAACTACATAATCTACCCAACTGGTTTGCGTAAAGAATAGATTAGAAATGGGGAGAAGATAACCAACAAGCAATGATAGATAGTATACTGGAGGTTGCAACGCAAAAACCTCATATCAATAAACAGGCAGATTTTCGATTTCAATTCAGAGCACCAATATTCAGGTACAATAGTGAGTGCAGAGAGTGGTAGAGGGACCTGGGTGCCCAGAAAGTTAGTTGGTTTAAGTTTATTAATATTTCAGAGCAACATGAGATGAAAACGGGAGTGACATGATAAAACCTACTTTAACCTACAAGCCTCTCGATGCAGATGTGATCCTGATTTTCGTATGCCTTTCTTCAATATGCTGAAGTGTTTTTATTATATTTTTCACTATTTATGAAAGCTAATAAAAAGAGATTTTTAAAAAAGGGGTTACAGCAGACGGAGAAGAGAAAGAAGAACCAGTTTATATAATAGAGGAAGGAAGAGGTAGAGGAAGAAGAAAGGAGGAGATCTATGTAAAGCAACAGAAGAGAGAGAAAACAGAAAGGGTAAAGTAATCTGTATTTCAGTACTTACCTCATGAATGCATACAGATGTGTGTCCCAGTACCGACCTGTAAAACCGACCTCAAAGAAAATTATGCCAGCAAGAATGTATGTTTATTTAATAAAAATCCACCTCAGTAAATAAATTGTTTATGGATTTTAAAGTTTATCCTGCCTCCTGGAGTTCCTTCTCACCACCCCACCATCTGCACTGAAGAGTATCACACTGCAATCTAAGGGAAAGGACCACTTCCAGTTTTGTTTTAATTTATACTTATTATTATTTTGCCTGGAACAGGTTTGAACCTGTATACAGGCTGGCATCACAAACCTTGACACAATAATACCACCATACCCTGCCCGACTGACGGGTAGCACCAAAAGGAAACACCAAACAACGAGACTATTTTTACAACTGTCGGTAGCTGACGCCGTTCATGAGTGGAGCAGCGAAGCCACCACCACTCTACTGCCACCAACCCCTCTGCGGTGTGGCGTGCCACAAAAGGCTATAGGGCTTACCACAGCACATAACCCTTTGGGGTCAAAGCTCTTAGCTTGGGGATTTTCATTTTTAAGGGTCAGCATTTTGGGACCTTGATCACGCTCCATCTTCCTCTTCACAGAAGCCTTTTTTTCCCACATGGATAATTTCTGCCGTTCTACATTTCACCACCTTCCACTGGGCCTTCAAGACCCGCATCTCAATTGCAACAGTAACCTATTTAAGTTCCACATTGAAGACTTCAGATTGTACATTAGTCACCTGTTAAGAATGCACTAAAAGTAGCAGCATGTGTACCTCTTTCTGTCTGTGTGTCATCCAACACAGAGACCCAGTCATTCATTTGTACGATTTCTTCATCTAGGACAGAAGTATCTTTTGTTGATTGAAGCCTCATTTGATTCTTGCATACTTTCTTCAGCCTGTACCTTAACTGATTCAAGGGCCTTTTCTTCTACTTGAAAATCCGCTGACAAAGCAGCAAGTTTTTCAGTGTCCACCTCTGCTAACACATTGATAATTTTTTCTTCATTTTTTTTCTGCTGCAAACGCTTCTCGGCTTGGTATATAAACAGTTTTTAATTTTTAGCTTGCACACTGACAGTCATCTGCTCCAGAACAGCAGCCAGTTTCTTCTCACCTTCTTTAATCTGACCACTCATGTCATCTCTGTATGCCTTAGTGTTTGCCAACACTTTAGCTGCTCCTGCACCTCATGCAGTTTCTGAATAGTTTCCTTTTTACTATTGGTTGTAAAGGCAGTTTCTTTCTTCATGACTGTTTCATTTCACACAAACTGTTCAGGCTACCTTCCAAGCACAGCGTGACATACCTTGTTGCTTGTAACACATCTTTAAAAACATTTAACAGGGTCTTTAGTTCATCTACTTGCTGTTGGAACGCACTCTTGGGCTTTTCTGGGTAATGAAGAGCCACACTAATAGCTTCCAATTATTTTTGATTTGTTTTCTTTTGCTCTTCAACACAGTCCAAGGATGTAGTATTCTCTTCCATTTTCTTTTTCTTATCTGCCACCCGAGCCTGAAGTGTTGAAATCTGCTTTTAGAAGTTTTTCTTGGTTTCTTCATCTTTCTCTAGTTGCTCAAGTAACGTATTCAAGATTCTGACAGGGGGAACAGGGGGGAGCCCTCTCTCTCTCCCCCTCTCCCCCCCACTCCAACCCCCCACTCACCCATGGCACCCCCCGAATCTTTTCGCCCGAGTACGGAAGTACTCGAAAATCGCGGCGCTCGGGCAAAAAAGGGGCGTGGCCGAGTAGGTTCACTCATCTCTAGTCTCTACCCTTTTTCTCTTGTGTTCAGAGTCAGTCTTGTAGAAGTACCTTTACCTCATTGGTCAACTCCTTGTGCTCACTTTACAGAGACAGTTTGGCTTTTTCCAAGTTTTTTTTTCACATTTTCAGATTGCTCTATATTTTTGGTCAGTTTCTTTACAGCTTGGGCATATTTGTCTACGCTCCTGGAATTGGGCTTCAGGTACTTCTCTGAAATCTCTCTTTTGCTTTTCTGTCTTGCTGTGAGCAGCTCGTTCCCATTCCAGAACCCTCTGCAGTTCATGTATTTGTGACTCCACATTTTGTGCAGACTCTTCCTCTACTCTTGCAAGGGCAGCATCAATGTCTTGCTTGCATGAGCAGTTTGCCCTTCTAGTAACCACCTGTGATCAACCTGAGTTTTAGCTAATCTTCTGTGGTTTCCCTTCTCCTTTAAGATGACCTCAGCTTTGGTCTTCAAATGTGCGACTATATTAATGGCAGCCAGCTTTTCATTCAGGATCCTTCCCGTTCTACTGGACGCTCTGTTGTCGGGGGCTTCTCCAGCATGTCACATACTGCAGTACTGGCTCTAGCCAGCAGATGGCGCCATTGTAAAATGGCAGAAAGAGAAAGCCCTCTAGAAAACCCTGAATCCAAAATTGGATTGCAAAGGATTAAACTTTGAGCAGCTGTTCACCTTCTTTTTCATTTTGGACCTCACAGTCTTCACTGACTATATCTTCTATCTTAAGAGAACAGTCTTCTTCTTTTTCTTTACATTTTTACTATCTGTGGTGCCAGCGGACATTTGCTTGCTAATAGCAACCACCTTATTTTCACAGGCAACTACACTGGCAATACCTCTCTCTAGTTTGCGTTCACTCTAAGGCCTCATGTCCATGGGCCCACGTGGTTTTCCCCATGTAGAATCCCACAGCGGATTCCACCCAGCCAACAGACATGAGGCCAAAAAAATACATTTTATTCACCTGTCCAGAGGCTGCGGGGCTCTCCTCTGTCGTGACCGGATCTTCTTTCTTCTGCACGTGCCTGTGCATGCCAGCGTATGTCATGAACGCTGTTGTGCACTGGCTTCCTGGTTCCTTACTTTCCTTGTTTTGCTTCCTAGCAATACGCATGTAAAATGTGGCACATACGCAATGTTTTAATACGTACCAATAGAGAACAATAGGGTTACATCGCGTGTAATAGGCTGTAAAATAGAACATGCTGCATTTTATTATATGCAATGTATATACGCAAGTGTGAATGGATCACTGAAAATCAATGTACTTTCATTGACTCCATTCACCGCATATTATGCTGAGTATATTGCGCGTGTAAATAGGCAATGAAATTACGTTCCTGTGAGCCTGCCCTTAGCACTACATGCAATACTTTCATTATTTTTACACTCTACCACTAGAGGCATGATTGAGCTTATTCCCACATGGGTTGCAGCCGAGTTTTCTGTACCAGCCTGTTCACATTCTGCATTCAACTGTGCAGACTGTGGATATAGGCATTTAATACAAAGAGCAAGACATTCTATTATCCTTGTCACATAAGGACTCAGTTACATTAGCACTCTTTAGATTGTGCAGATTCCACTGCACCATCCTGCAAAGCAAACATATGCATTCCACAAGACTTTGCATTGACATTATCATCCTCTGTGTGTGTCATTTCCAGCACATATTTTTGCAATAAACAGCTACTGCAAAACGTTTGCAACATTGTGAACATCAGAGTTTCCAAGTCCATGCTGCAGCCTTTCACAAGTCCCTGGAATAATCTTACCATTCCTCGGACTTGATGTGTGGCACTGCAGCTTCTTTGGACCTTGGACACAGTTCACACCACCACACAGTGAGCCTCCATGCACCAACTGGATAGAGGTTTGTTTCTGGCTTGGCTGTTTGGACTGATGAATAGCAGATTGTGTAGGACGCTGCACCTGATCCTCTCCCTCCCCAGAAATAAGGGAAGTCTCAGCCCAGCTCCACTTTTAGATCTTCACATTTAATAAGTTCAAATGACACAGTTCTACAGAGTCTAATGAAAGGATAAGCAGGGTCTTACCAGTCTCCAGACCGGTTTTAAGGAATGACAGAACTTTAGGCATGACCACAGAAACTTCCTGGTTCAGACTAAGGTCCACCAGCAGTGGGATTCCATCCACCAGCGACTCACATGTCCTTATAGCAATCCTTACTTTCACGGGCCTCCTGGCCATAGGACATTCAGGTACACAGTTTGCCATATTGTGACACCTCCTGCGATGACAATCATTCGGTTTGTTTGCAGCAGTTACCTGCTGTAAACACTCATTACCCACTGCAACTGCACTTCAAAATTTTGAGCTTACTGGCCCTTCAAATTTTGGCAACACCATCTTCAACCACACTGACTCTTTATTGCAACATGTTTTGATCAGTGTAGAATCAACACTTCTACACCCACCAAACGTCTGACCACTTAGGAAGCACAGCTAGGTTGGGCACCATTTTTCTCTGCCCACATCTGACACCATATATGGCAACTTGGAGGAATTGAGCTCATGGGATTGCAATCTTTCCTCCACCTAGATGAGTGGCCGCAGCTCAGTAACCCACATCGAGGCCAAATGTTTGGTAAAAGTCCAGAAATCCATCTTTATTACAGTAACATAACAGACAGCAAAAGTAACATAATCTTCACACTGCTATAATACATCACAGTACACACATACATATTAACACAACCCCTGACCGCCAGGCCACTAAGTAACATACTGCTTCTGCCCTCTCCATCATAGGCCTGGTGCCTCAAACACAGAACAAAAGTCCATCAGCTTTACCCAACCAGGGTGCCAATCTAGGGGCATTCTCCCATCAAACTCATGGTAGCAGCTTGGTCTGCAACAGAAGGAGGCACTGAGCTCAGCAAGAGAGGTGCTTTTCTCCTCCACACCAAGACAGGTGTTCCCTGATTAACAAACAGGCTACACATGCCTGTATCACATCTTGTATCCAAGTTAGAGGCGGTACAACAGGGTCCTGAAGCCTCCATGCCCGCCCATATCACATCTTGTATCCAAGCTAGAGGTGGTACAACAGGGTACTGGAGCCTCCATCCCCACCTGCATCACATCCTGTATCCAAGCTAGAGGCGGTAAACAGGGTACTAGAGCCTCTATGCCCCCCTGTATCACATCTTGTATCCAAGTTAGAGGCAGTACAACAGGGTACTAGAGTTTTCATGCCTGCCTGTATCACAGCTTGTATCCAAGCTAGAGGCGGTACAACAGGGTACTACAGCCTCCATGCTCATCTGTATCACATCTTGTATCCAAGCTAGAGGTGGTACAACAGGGTACTAGAACCTCCATGTCCATCCGAATCACATCTTGTATCCAAGCTAGAGGCGATACAACAGGGTACTAGAGCCTCCATGCCTACCTGTATCACATCTTGTATCCAAGCTAGAGGCGGTACAACAGGGTACTAGAGCCTCCATGCCTACCTGTATCACATCTTGTATCCAAGCTAGAGGCGGTATAACAGGGTACTAGAGCCTCCATGCCTGCCCGTATCACATCTTGTATCTAATCTAGTGGCAGTACAACAGGGTACTAGAGCCTCCATGCCTGCCCGTATCACATCTTGTATCTAATCTAGTGGCAGTACAACAGGGTACTAGAGCCTCCCTACACGGGGTCGGTTCTCCACAGTAATTGCTCCTCTTGCTCTGATATTTTAATCACTTATATCAGCGTTACAGTCCGGGTTCCCGCGCACTTGCATTTTTTCCACGCGATTGTCAATGGGGCTTTCTAATGTTAAAAAACACATCGCAGGTTTGTGCTCTGCGACTTTTGTGCGATGTGTTTTTAACCTTTTAGAAAATCCCTTTGACAATTGCGTTAAAAAAACGCAGCGATAATCGCAGTGTTAAAAAATCACAAGTGTGTCAGAGCCCTCACACAGAGAAAGTTTGTGTGGACTACTGGTGCTGGACCTCTGGCTGCTCCCCGAAGTGCTGCCCCTCCGTGTATTATATACAGTGCTGAATGTAACCCCTGATACTGAGCTCCTCATATAAAGTACAGGCTGTAATATACTTATATATGCAGTGCTGACCTTCTACATATTATATACAGTGCTGAATGTAACCCCTGATACTGATACTGAGCTCCTCATATAAAGTACAGGCTGTAATATACTTATGCAGTGCTGACCTTCTACATATTATATACAGTGCTCACCTTCTACATATTATATACAGTGCTGAATGTAACCCCTGATACTGAGCTCCTCATATAAAGTACAGGCTGTAATATACTTATATATGCAGTGCTGACCTTCTACATATTATATACAGTGCTCACCTTCTACATATTATATACAGTGCTGAATGTAACCCCTGATACGGATACTGAGCTCCTCATATAAAGTACAGGCTGTAATATACTTATATATGCAGTGCTGACCTTCTACATATTATATACAGTGCTGCCCCTCCGTGTATTATATACAGTGCTGAATGTAACCCCTGATACTGAGCTCCTTATATAAAGTACAGGCTGTAATATACTTATATATGCAGTGCTGACCTTCTACATATTATATACAGTGCTGGCCCTCTACATATTATATACAGTGCTGGCCCTCTACATATTATATACAGTGCTGGCCCTCAGCTCACTGTATACAGAACATCCTTATACGATACAAATCAGAAGATTTATATTTTTTGTTAATATTGTTTTACCATTTATTAATAAATAAAATGTAATAATATTTGTACAGCAGCGGCTGGTCCAGAACACCCTACACATCAGGGGGAGCCTAAACCGAGAACATCACGCATTACATACAGTGTACCAATAAACCATGGCGAGGCCTACAGAGTCCATCAGGAAACACGTGGGACACAAGAGCTTACAGTCTATGAGGAAATAGGGGACACAAGAGCTTACAGTCTATGAGGAGGAGATAGAGGGACACAAGAGCTTACAGTCTATGAGGAGGAGATAGAGGGACACAAGAGCTTACAGTCTATGAGGAGGAGATAGAGGGACACAAGAGCTTACAGTCTATGAGGAGGAGATAGAGGGACACAAGAGCTTACAGTCTATGAGGAGGAGATAGAGGGGCACAAGAGCTTACAGTCTATGAGGAGGAGATAGAGGGGCACAAGAGCTTACAGTCTATGAGGAGGAGATAGAGGGACACTAGAGCTTACAGTCTATGGGGAGGAGATAGAGGGACACAAGAGCTTACAGTCTATGGGGAGGAGATAGAGGGACACAAGAGCTTACAGTCTATGGGGAGGAGATAGAGGGACACAAGAGCTTACAGTCTATGAGGAGGAGATAGAGGGACACAAGAGCTTACAGTCTATGAGGAGGAGATAGAGGGACACAAGAGCTTACAGTCTATGAGGAGGAGATAGAGGGGCACAAGAGCTTACAGTCTATGAGGAGGAGATAGAGGGACACTAGAGCTTACAGTCTATGGGGAGGAGATAGAGGGACACAAGAGCTTACAGTCTATGGGGAGGAGATAGAGGGACACAAGAGCTTACAGTCTATGAGGAAATAGGGGGACACAAGAGCTTACTGTCTATGAGGAGGAACTAGGGGGACACAAGAGCTTACAGTCTATGAGGAGGAACTAGGGGGACACAAGAGCTTACAGTCTATGAGGAGGAACTAGGGGGGACACAAGAGCTTACAGTCTATGGGGAGGAAATAGGGGGACACAAGAGCTTACAGTCTATGAGGAGGAGATAGGGAGGACACAAGAGCTTACAGTCTATGAGGAGGAAATAGAGGGACACAAGAGCTTACAGTCTATGAGGAGGAGATAGAGGGACACAAGAGCTTACAGTCTATGAGGAGGAGATAGGGGGACACAAGAGCTTACAGTCTATGAGGAGGAGATAGGGGGACACAAGAGCTTACAGTCTATGAGGAAATAGGGGGACACAAGAGTTTATAGTCTATGAGGAGGAGATAGGGGGACACAAGAGCTTATAGTCTATGAGGAGGAGATAGAGGGACACAAGAGCTTACAGTCTATGAGGAAATAGGGGGACACAAGAGTTTATAGTCTATGAGGAGGAGATAGGGGGACACAAGAGCTTATAGTCTATGAGGAGGAGATAGGGGGACACAAGAGCTTATAGTCTATGAGGAGGAGATAGGGGGACACAAGAGCTTACAGTCTATGGGGAGGAAATAGAGGGACACAAGAGCTTACAGTCTATGAGGAGGAGATAGGGGGACACAAGAGCTTACAGTCTATGGGGAGGAGATAGGGGGACACAAGAGCTTACAGTCTTGAGGAGTTAGAGGGACACAAGAGTTTATGTGCTATGCGTATTCACTCAGTTTTTTGCTCGCCCATAGACTTGAATAGTCATTTTTGGTGCGTAATATGCATCCTAATGGGTCGTGCTGCTATTTTTTTTTCATGAGCATAAAATACGCCGATAAAAAGCGCATGTCAGAATCAATGGAGTTCTATACTGTCCATATTTTGCCGGCGCTTAGCTCCGCCCCTCCCATTGCAAATAGTGGCGAGGGGTGGGGAAGGGGCGGGAGCTCAGTTCCTGCTCCTGGCTCTCCCACCCTCCCCCTCTGCAGACAAGGACACCATATATAGGCTCGGCATGAAAACCAAGCCGATATACGGTCGTCTAAATAAGCCCTTTTATATATATATACACAGTATATATTCTTTGCTGTACTAGTTTTGAAATATAATTTTTTTTTGAAGAATAAAATAGTATTTTCTGCCGCCACCTTCTGACCTCCATAACATTTATATTTTTCCGTTGACATGGCTGTGCGAGGCTCTTTTTATGTGGGACGTCCTGTAGTTTCTATTGGTACCTTTTTGGAGTACATATGACTTTTTGATGATTACATTTTTCTTGGAGACGGGGTGATCAAAAAAAGCACAATTCTGGCGTTGTGTATTTTTTTCTGACAGTCTTTTCTGTATGGGGTAAATAATGCGTTACTTTGATGGATCAGACTTCTATGGACGCAGCAATACCAAATATATTTTATGTTTTCTTTTATTGGGTTTGTTTTTTATTTTAAATATCGCAAAAGATTTTTTTATTAACTTTTTTTAATGCTTAATAAAACTTTTTTAAAAATAATTTCTATATTTTTGTTTGTCTTCATAGGGGACATGAACTTGCGATAACTGTGGGGAGATCTCTCTCACTCTCTCCCCCCCGCTCCTCCCTGCTCACTTCCGCAACTCCCTGCTCTCCCCTGCCGGCACCCGAATCTTTAGAGACGAGCGGGCAGGTACTCACATAAGGCACTACTCACTCGAGTAGCTTGCCTTAGTGAGTACGCTCGCTCACCTCTAATTATGATGTAATAGTATTACATTGCCTGTCAGACCACAGTATAATCTATCAAGCTGGTCCACAGGCATAACTTGATAGGCATTCTGCAATAGTAGCCCTGGGGGCATTCAGGAGCCTCCTGTATGCCATGGCAACCAAACAACACCCCACAATCTCCTTGCAGGGGGCCGTTCAAGACCCCAAAACTTTGATCAGGGCTTTTAAATGCCACTGTCAAAATTGACAGTTATTTAAAGGGTTAACACCTCTGATCAGCGGCATTGCTGATTGGAGCTTTTGCAGGCGAGTGTCTGTTATAAGAAACAGCCTGTTCATTGTCTACAGTGCTGAATCTTTGGTCTCTATCCACGTTGCTAAACCTGAAGACGGTTGTCCAGTTGTAAACTACTCATAGGACACGGGGGTGGGGGTGGGGGCTATGCCACACAAAATTCCCACCAATCAGCTATTAGCTGGTCCAGTGTGCTTGTGTGCTGAGTTAATTTCTGCAGGAAGTAGACACCTCCGTTCCAACTACAGTGGTCTGTCTTGGTATCACAGGCACAGTTCCTGTTGCAGTTTGCCTGTAATACCAAGCCTGGCCACTGCAGTTGTAACGGAGCTGTCTGCTTCTTAAAGAAATCAACTAGGTGCACAAGTACACTAGCTTGGAAAACAATCCCCTTGTCCCCTTCTGTTCTTCCACAATCCCCTTGTCCCCTTCTGTTATTCCACAGTTGGGTAATCTGTTGTGATAGGACAGTCTTCTCTGGCATTGTGTTTCTGCTGCTGTCACCAATGCCTGCCACCTACTACTCCCATAAAACAATAATGTTCCCACTATCTCCAATTGCCTTGCCCAAGGATTACACAACCCCTGCTCCACCCATTCATCATCATGTGCCGCATCACCAACACATATCTCCAAGTGTCACCCCTCTGCCCTAACACACTGCAACAAAATGTGCCACCCCCCCCCCCCCTTGATTCTGCCCTGCAAATGCAACATGCCCTGATACACTTCAGTTCCATCCATTCGCTGCCCAGTGGTGGACGGAACGTGACAACGACATAATGAGCCAGCAGGAGACACCGGGCGCACAGAATGTGCTGCAGCTTTTAACTCTTTTCGTCCTGGATTGTCTTACAATGTAGCACTCCCCTTATTATCCGCCTCAGTACTAGATGTTTTCTATCAATCTGGAAGCGTTTCTCAGGCGGCGGATGTCCTTTTGAGATCAATGTCGCACTATGACCCTCCATATATCATGTTAAGTTCTGTTTCTGCCAGCACTAAACAGATCCTGATGTACAGAATGATGGATGGACCTCAGGGCAGTATTTCAGATTGCTTCTAGAGTGTGAACATGGAAAGACACCATGAATAGCGTTGACGACGCATAGTATATGTTAATCAATGCAATTACAAAACCAGCAGCACATGCAAAAGAGCAAGACGGGATCTAGGTGTGCATCGTCTATGTATATAGTAGGAAAATCTCCAGCCCTATACATCAGCATGCCCGTAGACCTGAACAGGCAAACATATGCCACGGCATGGCCCTCTGTAGCACTCAATGTAAGGAATGGAGGAAGCAGCAGCGCCGTATCCTCTATGGGACGCGGCGATCAGAAGACCTAATAAGACCATAAGATTTAATAAAATATAAAAAAAAAACAACTCACTGCTCACACCAACCTGAGGGCTCGTTCACGCGGAAGTGGTGGAATCCACAGTGGTTAGCGGCAAAAAAAAAATGCAACTCTAGCTGTGGAAAAATCGTCTGAACGGACAACTTTTCTGCACTGAAGTCCCAAGCTTCAGATGCGATCTTTCCACGCCCAAAGGGACGGACTGAAAATATGTGCTGCTGGAGAGAGAGATGAAGGGGTCCCTGGGGATTCCCTTCATTTCCCCAGGGCTTTCTTTCATCACCGGGGCTTCTCTTTATTTCCCTGGGGTTTCCATTCATCACAGAGCGGATGGAGGGGTTCCTCTGCAGGAAAGATGAAGGGATTCCCCAGCAGCGCTGAAGGAGGGGTTCTCCTGCAGGGGAGATGGAGGGATTCCCCAGCAGCATGGATGGAGGGGTTCCCCTACAGGGGAAATAAAGGAATACCAGCATTGTGTTCAGCTGACTGTATTCGATTCCCGACATCCTCTTCTGACCTCTTTCGGTGACTACTTGTTTCTGTCCACATGTTTTCTTTGATCATGCCTTTCTCAGTATACTCCAGACAGTTAATTAAATTCTGACCCCGGCTTGTCTAACACCGATGACCGGCCTCGCTGGAAGTCGCTCCGATCACTGGATTCTCCCATCTAATGTGGATTCACACTGAAACTGATCCGCGGAAAACTTGTCACGCGATTTCATGCCGCACTCCGGGGTCACGGGGAGAATTACCATACAGGGAAATGCTACTCATGAAGGGGCCGTAATAAAGGGCTGGGTGCTCTTACAAGGGGCGAAGCACTCAAATAAAAGGCCGGTGGCTTTAGTAAAGAGTCAAACTCTGTAATAAAGGACTGGGAGCTCTAAAAAAAAAAAAAACGCCACTAAGGGTAGTTTATCGTATATTGCACCCTCTTATAGACCTTGTTACTTTGGTCCTGCATATATATATATATTCTTATGGGAAGTTACTTCTAAGCTTTCAGTGACTACAATGTATATCGGGCTCCGCTGCAGCTACATAGTTTGCACTTCTCATGCATGTTCCGCCCTCCCTGCTTCGGTTTCCGCGGTTTGACTCCCGCTAGGTTACATATAAATTTCAGTGCTATGTGGACGGTTCCTGATCCGTCTGCTCGGGGATTTGAGGTATATAAGATTAATGAGTTGTGTAATGAGAAGGCGATATTTACTACTGTGAGATCAAGGAGGTGAGCGCAGCCCTGTCCCCTCATTAAGTGAAGGCGACAGGAGAAATTGAGTGGACTGGAGACAAGAAGGAATGAATTTCTATGAATTAAGACAACGCTGTTCACCCAAAATCATTGTTTTCTCTCGCCGGGGATGTCAGATTCATATCTGAGAAAGGAATGAATGTATAAATTTGCTGGGTGGAAGGTATCAGTGACTCAGAGGCTCCATGTGTTCTGGACGACCGCAGTGACAAAGCTGCTTATTTTCTGATAAGTTGTTGCCATTTCCAGATTACAGGGTCCGGCGTGTGAAGCAGCGCTGACTTCATGCAACATCTGCTGATATAGGCTTGTATTTGTGCCGCTGCCGTCAGTTTGTCATTATTAAGTGCAATTAAAGGAGATGTCTCGAGGAAGCAGTGAAATTTTTTTTTTGCCCAGTCCCCCTAATTAAGCATACATTACTAAGCCCCCCTGTAAATGACTTTTCTAGCTGGTTTCTACTTACAGTTCCAGCGTTTCAGCAACTTATAAAAGTTTCCCCAAGATGGCCGCCGGCTCTTTTCCCGACGTGCGCGCTCCCGAGACGCTACCAGCTGTGTCTCCATGGCAACCAGACGCCCCGCAGCCGCCGACCAGTCACCCACCGCCAGGCAGCAGGTAACCGGCGCTAGCCCCCGGCTCCCCAGCGCTACGCTCCCGGCTCCCCAGCGCTAGACCCTGACAACAGACGAAGGCCCCGGAGCCCAGCGCTAGGTTCCGGAGCCCAGGTGAAGGCCCCGAAGCCCAGCGCTAGGTTCCGGAGCCCAGGTGAAGGCCCCGGAGCCCAGCGCTAGGTTCCGGAGCCCAGGTGAAGGCCCCGGAGCCCAGCGCTAGGTTCCGGAGCCCAGGTGAAGGCCCCGGAGCCCAGCGCTAGGTTCCGGAGCCCAGGTGAAGGCCCCGGAGCCCAGCGCTAGGCCCCGGAGCCCAGCGCTAGGTTCCGGAGCCTAGCGCTAGGTTCCGGAGCCCAGCACTAGGTTCCGGAGCCCAGGTGAAGGCCCCGGAGCCCAGCGCTAGGCCCCGGAGCCCAGTGCTATGTTCCGGGGCCTTCACCTGGGCTCCGGAACCTAGCGCTGGGCTCCGGAACCTAGCGCTGTGGCCCGGGACCTTCACCTGTTAGAGAAGATCACCCCCCGACCCATCACTTACCTGGGCGGCTTCTCGGGGCTGCTGGGCTGGGCTGGGCTTCTCCGCTGGGCAGCTCCAGTTTCTGCACCTTCCTCTAACAGAGGATGGTACAGAATGGCCGCTCCAGCGCGCTCCCGAGCAGTGACAGCTCGTCTGCGCATGCGCAGAAGAGCTGTAGCAGGGAGCACACTGAAGCGGCTCGTGCTGAAAGGAAAAGACCGGACTGCGCAAGCGCGTCTAAAAAAGCAAGCTGCCAGCGAATTTAGACGGAACCATGGAGACGAGGACGCTAGCAACGGAGCAGGTAAGTGAATAACTTCTGTATGGCTCATATTTAATGCACGATGTATATTACAAAGTGCATTAATATGGCCATACAGAAGTGTATACCCCACTTGGTTTCGCGAGACAACCCCTTTAAGTACTGCAGGTAGATCGCAGCGCAACTTCTCATTAAAGGAGATGTCCCGCGCCGAAACGGGTTTTTTTTTTTTTTAAACCCCCCCCCCGTTCGGCGCGAGACAACCCCGATGCAGGGGTTAAAAAAACCACCCGCACAGCGCTTACCTGAATCCCGGCGGTCCGGCGTCTTCATACTCACCTGCTGAAGATGGCCGCTGGGATCCTCTGTCTTCATGGACCGCAGGGCTTCTGTGCGGTCCATTGCCGATTCCAGCCTCCTGATTGGCTGGAATCGGCACGTGACGGGGCGGAGCTACACGGAGCTACACGGAGCCCCATAGAGAAGAGGAGAAGACCCGGACTGCGCAAGCGCGGCTAATTTGGCCATCGGAGGGCGAAAATTAGTCGGCACCATGGAGACGAGGACGCCAGCAACGGAGCAGGTAAGTATAAAACTTTTTATAACTTCTGTATGGCTCATAATTAATGCACAATGTACATTACAAAGTGCATTATTATGGCCATACAGAAGTGTATAGACCCACTTGCTGCCTCGGGACATCTCCTTTAAAGCTCTTTGCATTGATGTTACGATCAGCAGTCACCTCCTTCTTATGTTGGGGACGTTATGACCCATTGGTAGGGATCCGTGGACCGCACTGCTCAGCCTCGTTACAGACAGGAGTGTCTAATTGGTTCTCCTCTCTGTAAATACTGTTGTTTTCTGCAGTTCGGTGTGGTTGATGGCTGTGACAGCGCATCTTCTATCCAGTATTTCTTGTTTTTGGTCAAAGTACCAGTAAGTGTGTTTTGATCCTGTTTTTTTTAGTCTACTTTTATCTAGTCTGTCCAGTCAGTGTGTCCTGCTCCTTGATTTTCCATTACTGTCTCTGTTCTTCCTAGTTTATGGTTTGTCTTATCTTTCCTTGTTTTGTTTTCTCTCTGCTTGGGTCATTACAGCATTTTCTGTCTGGGTCCTAGTGTCCCCCTGTTTTCAGGAATAGCATTTTAGACAGTTCCATTCATAAGGACAACTGAGGGCAATTTAGGGACAGCGGTGTCTGTTGTTAAGGGACAGTGTCAGGGAGAGATTAGGGACAGCCAGTATTAGGGTCAGTATTTCTCCAGTATTGTGGTTCCATAACATTTGTTCCAGTCTCCCCTGCCAGCTTTATTCTATTCATTATCATCCACAGTCTTACCTTCCAGTTACTATCACCCTCTGAGGGCGCATTCAGACGACCGTATATCGGCTGGGTTTTCATGCCGGCCGATATACGGCGTCCCTCTCTGCAGGGGGAGGAGGCTTGAAGAGCCGTGAGCAGTGCACTGAGCTCCCACCCCTCAACACTATTTGTAATGGGAGGGGCAGGGCGGGGGAGGAGCTATGTCATGAAACTTAGCTCCACCCTATCCCACCCCTCCCATTGCAAATAGTGGCGAGGGGTGGAGAGAAGGCAGGAGCTTAGTGCACTGCTCCTGGCTCTTTCAGCCTCCTGCCCCTGCAGAGCAGGATGCCATATATCGGCCTGGGCTGAAAACCCGGCCGATATACGGTCATCTGAATGTGCCCTGAACCTGTATATCAGTGGCTAGTATGTCATTAAGTTTTCTAAAGCCAAGCTCACATATTTCATGGTAGTTTTCTATTTTTTTAAGCCAAAAAGATCCTTTAGCAGTGATTCCAGCCTCTAGTCTTGTTGGATCTGATACCACGTGGTTTGCACATGAGGTTCGATGGGGCCATCTGTGGACAACCATTTTCAGGTCTCTCCAGAGATGTCCCATTAGGTTCAGGGCTCTGGTTCGGCAGAGTTGTCCCCACTCCTGTGATATCTTGGCTATGGTTCTAGGGTCCTTGTCTTGTTAGAAGGTGACCCTTATGCTCAGTCTGAGGTCCCTTGAGCTTTGGATTAGGTTGTCATTATCTCTGTCCTTTGCTCTATTCAGCTTCCCCCAATCCTGAATGGTCTCAATACCATCAATAGGGATGGTATTGAGCCGGTGATGAGCAGCGCCTGGTTTCCACCCACCCTGACCAGTCTCCCCTCCCCCAGCATGATGCTCCACCACCAGGCTTCACAGTAGGAATGGTATTGGGCAGGTGATGAGCGGCGCCTGGTTTCCTCCAGACTGAACGCTTAGAGGCCAAAAAGTTCCATTTTGGGGTAATCAGAACAGATAATCTTGTTTCTCTCAGTCTATGGTCTTTCTGGTAACTCCAGATGGCTTTCATGTCGCTTACTGAGGAGGCTTCTTTCTGTCCCCTCTGCCATTAAGCCCAGATTGGTGGAGGCTGCAGGGATAGTTGACCTTCTGGATGTTTCTCCCATCTGTACACAGGATCTTTGGAGCTCGGCCAGAGTGACTATATATTGAGTGCAGAATGACGGGGAAAAACATTGAAATTTATCTTTGAGTTTACACCAGGCCACAACATAAAATGTGAAAAAAAGTAAAAAGGTCTGAAGACTTTCCTGACCCCCTTTATATGCAGCATACTCTATTACACACATCTATAGCCTTGCCATATCTTCTGATATGAACACAAGCATTATTAGGTGTGTTTCCCTTTAAGATGGGTTTATTGTAATGGAATCTGCAGTGATTATACAGTTTTATAAGTAGCTTTTAAACTCAGCACCTCTTGGCTCCAGGACTGCGGCTTCTTCTCCAAGCCACAACAACACTTCATGCATCCTGTTAAATTGTATCTGAGTTCTGTTTGTCTGGCTGAGCCGCGCTCTTACCAAACCCCCTGCGCTAATTGATGCAAAGCTGATTCAGTTCATCTCATTAAGCCCTCTATAAAAAACATGTTGTTCTAACACCATATTGTTCCGATATTTGCTTTCAGCATTAATTGTTTGGATGCAGTTCCTTAGTACCTAAATAGACAGCTTGCAACCGCTGCACACAACGCTTCCGTTCCGGTTGGTCTCCTGCTGTAGTTCCCAAACTTTTTCAGGCATGGAGCCCTTTTTGAAGCAAAAGTTTCTCATGGAGCTCCAAGAAAGCAGGACAGGGGTGTGTGGTCAGGGGAGGGGTTAGAGGCGTGGTCAGGAGAGGGGTTAGGGGTGTGGCTTATCACAACATAGGATTTTTACCTCTGTGATTATAAAAAGGACAAAGCTGCTGAATAGAGATGAGCGAACGTGCTCGGCACCGCCCCTTTTTCGCCCGAATACCGCGATTTTCGAGTACTTCCGTACTCGGGCGAAAAAATTCGGGGGGCGCCGTGGCGGCGCGGGAGGTTGCAGCGGGGAGTGGGGGGGAGAGGGAGAGAGAGAGGGCTCCCCCCTGTTCCCCGCTGCTACCCCCCACACCGCCGCGCCTCTCCCCGCCCCCCGGCGCCCCCCGAATCTTTACGCGCGAGTACTGAAGTACTCGAAAATGGTGGTACTCGGGTGCGTAAGTACTCATTACGAGTACGTTCGCTCATCTCTACTGCTGAACAAAAAACAAACAGGCAGGAGCGCTAGAGGGGCTATTGATATAAGTTATATTAAAAAATTGACCTACTGCGGAATTAAATCCCGCACCACATGTAGGTATCCACTTTGCTGCTACAGCTGCTGTAAATACCCTGTGAAGTTATAGTGACCCCTGTATTGGTGGCTCAAGTAGTAGTAGTGTTCACTATTTTAGTGGCCCCATTGGTAATAGTATCCCCAAATCAACTATATTGGCCCAGTAGTAATAGTGCCCCCTATTGCAGCCCCAGAAGTAAAAGGCTTCCCTACTGTGGCCCCAGTAGTGATAGCACCCCCCCCCCCCCACTGCTGCCACATGAGTAATAGGGTCCCCCATTGCCACTCCAATAGTGATAGGGTCTCCACATTACTGCATCAGTAGTAATAGCGTCCTCCATTGCAGCCCAAATAGTAATATGGTCCCCCATTGCAGCCCCACTAGTAAAAGGGTCCCCCATTATGGCCCCAATAGTAGTAGGGTTCCCCATTGGCCCCTTAATAGTGATAGGTTCTCCCATTACCGCTATTCAGATGCAGGGAGAAGAAGGGGTTGAATTATTTACTACACACAGCCTTCCCTGTCTCTGCTGCACTGCTAACTCCTTCCTCTACTGAAGCTGGAGGTTTAGCAGTGCATGGCGACTGAGACGGCCGTGGGTCCCCTTGGAACTTTGGGTCCAGGGCAGTCGCCCCAATCGCCCCTATTATCCGCCATTGGTCCCGGCTCTACTTACTGCTGTATCGGTGTTGGGGTATCAGTTTCAGTGTGAATCGACATTAGGTAGGAAAATCAAGCGATAAAAACATCTTCTAATGAGGCCGGGCCATTGGCGCTAGACTAGTCAGAGCCAGAATTTAACTGTGTGGGGTTTTCAAGCCCACGGCTGTGATGGGCTCCGCAAGCGGAATACAGCAGCGGAGTCTGTCACGGCGCCCCCCCCAAAGACCCCATATTCACCCCCTAGATCCGCTGTGTGAGTCTCGCATGACGCACCGGCAGTGGGTGGGGAAGCGTATTCACGCTATACTTCCACTGTGCTACAGCAGAAGTATAGCATGACGGCCAGCTTCCATTGACTACCATGGAAGCCGGCCATGCGTATTCCCGTGGCAAATAGGACATTCAGCTATTACACGACGGAAATTCGTCTGTGGGCATTAACCCTAATAGTGTGAAAAACAAAACATACACCATATCCTGTGGACAGAAACAAGTCGTCACCCAAAGGAGTCAGAAGAATGTGTGTGTGTGGAGGGGGGAAGGTAACGGTGAGGAGAGTATACAGAGAATGGCGTAATCGAGGAAAACATCCAGCATATCCTGTGAATGGAAACAACTCCTCACTGAAAGGGGTCGGAGGAGGATGTCAGGAATCGTTCTGACCAACAGGCTGCACAGTCAGCTGAATACAACTCTGGAGCTCCAACTAACGTGTCCGAAAGCACAGCTTGCCGTTCCTTAGCGCAGATGAACTATAAGAGCAGCATACTGATCGGAGGTCAGAATTTGGTGGAAGCAGTGTGAATCGCTGACCCCTTCCTGTCAGCTGGTCAGAACATGTCAGCACCTCCATCTCATCTGCAGCTTCCTATCCGCAGGGGCCGATATTCCTGCAAAGCTATTTCATTATCTAGCGGAATCTATGCCGCGATAAACAGCTGTGGATCTGAAGACCATAGGAGGCCCAATGCACTAGGAAATAGGGGATCCATATACTCTTCTCTCCTGGACTCTCTGCTTCCTCCCCCTCCTGATTAAAGAGGTTGTACATAATTAAAAAAATCATGTCTAATTTCTTATAGGACCCGCATCGCATCTGACTATTAAAGTAAGTGGAGTTGAATTGCACTAACGCGTACAGCCTGAGCAGGAGTGTAGCGCTATTACTGGAAGGAGCAGCCAAGGATGCAAATGAACATCCTGCCTGGGTAGCAATTCGCAGGAATGTTCATACTTTTATGTTCTATGGCAAGTGCAGTCTCAGAAGCCGATCACATGGGGTGCGTAGCGGAGGTGGCTGTGACTGACACCCAGCCTCCCGCTATAACAGCGGGAATTGGTAAGGACACCAATCCCCACTGTTAACCCCTGGTATGTCACAATTAATGCTGATCGTGGAATGTAGCGTTCACAGGCATAAAAAGGTCAAATAATTAAAAATGGAAAACGCTGAAAAACTAGTGGAATTTTTTTTGTGCACTTCTCCCTCTTTGTTTAGAAAAAAATAAATCCCCCCCCCCTCCCCACATGTTTGTACCTGTAATGACCCATACAATAAATTGAACACTCTTTTTTTTAATCCTGCAGGGCAAACACAAAAAATAAAAACAAAAAGATGGAGCCAGATTTTTTTCCTTCATTTTACCTTGCGAAAAATGTAGTAAAAGCAATAAAAAAGCCATTAGTGGCCCAAAATGACATCAATAAAACTACAGCTCATCACACGAAGGGCTTATTCAGACGGGCGTATATCGGTCAGGTTTTCACGCCCGGCCGATATACAATGCCCCTCTTTGCAATGAGAGGAGACGGGAAGGGCCTGGAGCAGTGCACTGAGCTCCCACCCGACAGCATATACGCCGAGCCCGTGCATCACATGGTAACGTATATCGGCCGGCCGTGAAAACGTTGGACGATATACGCTCGTGTGACTAAGCCCTAAAGCTGTAAGAAAAAGAAAAAGCATGGCCAAATTGATGGGATTTTGTTCTTGACTTTCGATAAGATTTAGGTGAAGTTCTACAGTTGAAAATCTACAAAAAAAATTGTTGCGTCCCCAGCGCCAAATTATGCCTCATTGGTTCTTCTCAGAGCCTTGCTGTAACTTTGGAGAATTCTAGGAATCAAAGTACGCGATCCATCTATACGTTGTAACAATGATCTCTTGTACTGACTGCAGAAGTCTTGTCCATCATCGCCCGCCGCTCTTGCCCATCATCACTCGTTGCCCTCTCCCATCATCGCTCACTGCCCTCTCCCATCATCACTCGCGGCTCCCTCCCAACATTCTTCGTGCCCATCACCACTCACTGCTCTCTCCCATCACCGCCCACCGCTCGAGCCCATCATCACTCGCCGCCCTCTCCCATCATCGCTGTCGCCCATCATCAGTCTCTGCTCGTGCCCATCATTGCTTGCCACTGTCTCCCATCATTGTTTGCCGCTCTCTACCATCATCGCTCGCGGCTCTTTCCCATCATCGCTCATGCCCATGACCATTTGCCGCTTGCGCCCATCACCGCTGGCTGCTCTCGCCCATCATCACTCGCCGCTCACTCCCATCATCGCTCATCATCACTCAAGGCTCTCTCCCATCTCGCTGCACTCTCCCATCATCGTTCGCACCCATGACCACTCGCCGCTTGCACCCACAACCGCTTGCCGCTCTCTCCCATCACCACTCGCCCATCATCGTTCGCTGAGAGTTCTAGGAATCAAAGTACGCGATCCATCTATATGTTGTGACAATCTTCTCTTGAACGGACTGCAGATGTCGCGCCCATCACCACTCACTGCTCGCATCCATCATCGCTCACCGCTCACACCCATCACTGCTCGCTGCTTTCTCTCATCATTGCTCACCGCTCTCTGCAATCATCACTCGCGCCTATGACCACTCGCGCCCATCACCACTTTCGCCCATCACTGCTCGCCGCTCTCCCATCATCGCTCACCACTCGCTCCCATCATCACTTGCCACTCTCTCCCATTATAGCTCACCGTTCGCGCCCATCATCGCTCACCGCTCTCTCCCATCATCGCTCACTGCTCGCGCCCATCATTGCTCACTGATTGTGCCCATCATCGCTCAACGCTCTCTCCCATCAACGCTCTCTCACATCATCGCTCGCCGCTCTATCCTATCATCGCTTGCTGCTCTCTCCTATCATCGCTCGCACCCATGACCACTTGCCGCTCGAGCCCATCACAGCTTGCCGCTCTCTCCCATCACCGCTCGCTGCTCTCGCCCATCATCGCTCATGGCTCACGGCCATAATCGCTCGTCACTCACTCCGATCATCACTCACCGCTGTCTCCCATCATTGCTCGCCAGTCGCACCCATCATCGCTCGCCACTCACTCCCATCATCGCTTACTTCTCGTGCCCATCATCGCTCGCCGACCATGCCCATCATCCCTCAACACTCTCTCCCATCATCGCTCCTCGCTCATCACCACTTGCTGCTCAAGCGCACCACAGCTTGCCGCTCTCTCCCATCACCACTCGCCGCTCGCGCCCACCACTGCTTGTCGCTCTCTCCCATCACCGCTCGCTGCTCTTGCCCATCATCACACACGGCTCGCGCCCATGATCACTCATCACTCTCTCCAATCATCGCTCACCACTTTCTCCCATCATTGCTCGCCACTCACGCCCATCATCGCTCGCCACTCACTCCCATCAGCCCTTACTTCTCGCACCCATCATCACCACTTGTTGCTCGAGCCCACCACAGCTTGCCACTCTCTCCCATCACCACTCGCCGCTCACGCCCATCACTGCTCGCCGCTCTCTCCCATCAGCGCTTGGCCCATCATCACTTGCTACTCTCTCCCATTATCGCTCGCTGCTCGCGCCCATCATCACTCACCGCTCACGCCTATCATTACTCACTGCTTTCTCTCATCATTGCTCACCGCTCTATGCCATCATCACTCGTGCCCATGACCACTCACCGCTCTCGCCCATCATCACTGCCTGAGAGTTCTAGGATTTAAAGTACGCGATCACAACTCGCCGCTCATGCCTATCACCGCTCGCCGCTCGCGTCTATCCTCGCTCACGCCCATCATTGCTCGCTGCTTTTTCTCATCATTGCTCACTGCTCTCTGCCATCATCACTCGTGCCCATGACCACTCGCCACTCTAGCCTATCATCGCTGGCTGAGAGTTCCAGGATTTAAAGTACGTGATGCATCTATACGTTGTGACAATCATCTCTTACACGGGCTGCAGATGTCTCGTCCATTATCGCTCACCGCTTTTTCCCATCATCACTTGCGTCCATCACGACTCGTCGCTCACACCTATCACCTCTCGCCACTCTCTCCAATCACCACTCACGTCCATCTTCGCTCACGCCCATCATTGCTTGACGCTTTCTCTCATTGTTGCTTACCGCTCTCTGCCATCATCACTCGCGCCCATGACCACTTGCCGCTCGCGCCCATCACCGCTCGCCACTCTTTCCCATCATCGCTCAACGCTTGCGCTCATCATCACTTGCCACTCTCTCCCATCATTGCTCGCTGCTCATGCCCATCATCACTCGCCGATCGCGCCCATCATAACTCTCTCCTAATATCTAGAAATCAAAGTACGCGATCCATCTATACATTGTGACAATCATCTCTTGAACTGACTGCAGATGTTTCGTCTATCATCGCACGTCGCTCTTTGCCATCATCGCTTGCACCCATCACCACTCGCTGCTCGGGCCCATCACCACTCACCACTCTCTCCTATCACCGCTCTCAAGCAATAATGGGCGCGAACGGTCAGCAGTGATGGGCGAGAGCAGCAAGCGGTAATGGATGCGAGTGGCGGGTTGTCATGGGCGCGAGCAAAGATAGGGAAGCGCGGTGAGCAATGATGGGAGAGAGCGGCGCGCAATGATGGGAGAGAGCGGCGAGCAATGATGGGTGCGAGTGGCAAGTGGTGATTGGAGAGAGTGGCGAGCAGTGATGGGCGCAAGTGGCGATTGGTGATGTGCGCGAGCGATGATTGGGAAACAGCGATGATGGACGAGACGTCTGCAGTCAGTTTAAGAGATGATTGTCGCAACGTATAGATGGATCGCATACTTTGATTCCTAGAACTCTCAGCGAGCGATGATTAGCGAGAGCGGCGAGCGGTGATAGGAGAGAGCGGCAAGCAGTGATGGGCGTCAGCGGCAAGTGGTGATGGGCGCAAGCGATGATTGGAGACAGCAGCAAGTAATAATGGGAGAGAGCGTTGAGTTATGATGGGCATGATCGGCAAGTGATGATGGGCGCGAGCAGCAAGTGGTCATAGGCGTGAGTGATGATGGCAGAGAGCGGTGAGCAATGATGAGAGAAAGCGGCGAGCGATGATAGGAGAGAGCATTGAGCAATGATGGGTTCGATTGGCGGGTGATGATGGGTGCGAGCAGTGAACGATGATGGGAGTGAGTGGCGAGCGATGATGGGAGAGAGTGGCAAGCGATGATGGATGAGAGCAGCAAACCATAATGGGAGAGAGCGGCGAGTGGTGATGGGTGCAAGCAGCGAGTGGCTATGGGTGCGAGCGGCGAGCGATGATGAGAGAGAGCGGGGAGCAATGATGGACATGAGCAGCGAGCGATGATGGACATGAGCGGCGCGCGATGATGGGCAAGAGCGGCGAACGAAGATGGGCAAGAGCAGCGAGCAAAGATGGGCAAGAGCGGCGAGCAATGATGGGCGAGAGTGGCGAGCGATGATGGGCGAGAGCGGCGAGCGATGATGGGCGAGAATGGCGAGCGGTGATGGGCGAGTACAGCGAGCGGTGATGGGCGCAAGAGGCGAGTGGTGATGGGTGCTAGCGATGATGGGGAAGAGCAGCGAGCGATGATGGACGAAACATCTGCAGTCAGTTCAAGAGATGATTGTCACAACGTATAGATGGATTGCGTACTTTGATTTCTAGAACTCTCAGCGAGCGATGATGGGCAAGAGTGGCAAGCAGTGATGGGAGAGAGCGGCAAGCTGTGGTGGGCTCAAGCAACAAGTGGTCATGGGTGCGAGCGATGATGGGAGAGAGCGTTGAGGAATGATGGGCATGATCGGTGAGCGATTATGGGCGCAAGTGGCAAGCAATGATGGGAGACAACAGTGAGCGATGATTGGAGAGAGTGGCAAGCAATCATGGGCGCGAGCCGTGAGCGATGTTGGGGGGAAAAAAAAAAAACACAATGACCTTTATTCGTTGATCCAGGGATTAGTCTGACTGCCATTATAGAGTCAGGAAGGATTTTTCTCCCCCAAAAGGGCTAATTAGCTTCTGCCTCATTGGTTTTTTTTTTGCCTTCCTCTGGATCAACAAGGGGTGCGTGGAAACAAGCTGAACTAGATGGGCATTGCCTCCCTTCAGCCAACATACCATGTTACTATTTTTATTCTAAACAGCCTTCACAATGCAGAATAAATATTAGAATATTTAATAGTTCAGACTTTTATGTACATAATGATACCAAATATGTGGATTTTCTAATTGTTTAGTTTTTAATCGAAAAGTGGAAACGTTTTTTTCTTAACTTTAAATATTTTTTTAATGTTTTAACCTTCAACGAAAAACATTACTAATTCATTTTTTTACACTTATACTTTAATTATTTCCCACAGGAGACTTGAACTTGTGATTATTTGATCACTTGTACTATGTACTGCAATACTGTATAGTGCTAATATATTGCAGTACTGTATATAGTGATTTTTGCAAGACTTGTAACAGGCGGGACTTGACAGGCAAATATGTGTGGTAGCCCTTGAAACCTTTACTAGGCACTAGGCTGCCATGGTAGCCCATTGGCACTCCCCACTGTAGAAGGTACCGATGGGGCATGAGAAGGGGACCCCCGCCCTCCTGCAGACTGCTTTGATGCGCAGTCAGCTTTGAGCATGGCACCTAAGCTGTTAACTACTGTGATTGGAACTAACTCTGAACGTGGCAGTTACCGTCAGCTGTCAGAAACATCTGATAGCCACTGGGTTAGGAGTGGACTTGGCTCCCGAGCTGCTCCATACGCACTTAATAACTGCAGAATGTTTATATCTGTTTGGTTGTCGTGAAAGGGTTAGGAAGGAGGCACAATACAGCCTTCCTGGAACGATTGACGCTTGACAGCCAAGGAGTTAACGATTTCCTTCCACTGTGACATTAATATATGTAATCTCGCCCTTACACGATGCTAATTTGGCGCGTTCAGTAGGCATGCGGTCTTCTCCGTAGCAGAGCGTTCAGTCTGTAGAGTTGGGGAACAAGAATCTTGCCGGCTTCAAAGGAAAAAAAAATCCATTTGAGAAAAGCATCACAAATTGCCTCCTTTAATAATTAAGCAACCATTAAACAATGCAGGCGATGTGCTGCGTGGTGGAAGGCTTTTATTCTTCATCTGCAGAACATGTGATGCGAGAAACTCACCATTACAGGTACAAATCCTCAGCAAGATGACCGATGGACAAATCAAACACCAGCGATTCCAGTCATAAATATCCGCGTCCCTAAGTGGTCGACTCCACCGAGGTCAGGAGACGTTCCGTTTACGGCCATTAAGGACAATGCAGAGAACTTCTGTCGGCAGCAAAATACGATTTGCAGCATAAACAGGATTTTTTCAAAAGAACATTATGAAACGCACTTTGATTAGATGTTACAGGAAAAGCGGTGATGGGCGCGAGCGGCGAGCGATGATGGGAGATAGCATCGAGTGGTGATGGGCGTGAGCGGCGATCGATGATGGGCGTGAGCGGCGAGCGATGATGGGCGTGAGCGGCGAGCGATGATGGGAGAAAGTGGAGAGGGATGAAGGGAGAGAGCGACGAGCAATCCTGGGAGAGAGTGTCGAGCGATGATGGGTGCAAGCGGCGAGCGATGATTGGAGAGAGCGGCGAGCGGTGGTGGGAGAGAATGGTGAGCAGTAATGGACGAGAGTGGCGAGCGGTGATGAGAGAGAGCGGCAAGTGGTGATGGGCACGAGCGATGATGAGAGAGAGCATTGAGCAATGATAGCCGCGAGCGATGATTGGAAAGAGAAGCGAGCTGTGATGGAAGAGAGCGGTGATGGGAGAGAGTGGCAAGCAATGATGGGTGCGAACAGTTAGCAGTGATGGGCAAGAGCAGCAAGCTGTGATGGGTGCGAGTGGTGCGTGGTCATGGGCGCAAGCAATGATGGGAGAGAGCGGGAGCGATGATGGGTGAGAGCAATGATTGGGCTCGATTGGCGAGCAATGATGGGCATGAGCAGCAAGCGATGATGGGAGACAGCAGTGAGCGATGATGGGAGACAGCAGCGAGTGGTCAAGAAGCCAATTAGCCCTTTTTGGGGAAAAATTACATCCCGACTCCATAATGGCAGTCAGAATAATCTCCGGATCAACGAATAAAGGTCATTGTGTTTTTGTTTTTTGGGGGTATCCATGCTCCCAATTTGAAAGCAATGGTAATTATAAAAGCTACAGCTCACCCTGCAAAAAGCGAGCCCAAGGTGTCTGAAATCTACAATGAACGGGCCCTTTATTAGAGCCTTAACCCTTTATGAGACCCCTGACCCTCTCATGATTGGCACTTTCTTATGGAAATTCTCCCCGTGACCCGGGAGTGCGGCATAAAATTACGCGACAAGTTTTCTGTGGATCAGTTTCAGTGTGAATCCACATCAGATGGGAAAATCCAGCAATCGGAGTGACTTCCAACGAGGCCGGTCATTGGTGCTAGACTAGCTGGGGGCTCACTGCCAACTGCGGGGGGGGGGGGGGGGGTTTCCTCAGGGCTGTATTTAGAGATTGTGCTGCCTTAGGTACTAAGTTGGAATACGCCCCATTAACTTCTTACGTTTTTTACATTTTCATCTCCTCCCCACTTTCAAAATAAACTCTTTCATCTACCGATCGTTGTTGTTGTCGGAGGGCTCGTTGTTTTTTTTGCGGGAGAAGTTGGATTTTTCAATGATACTATTTAATATACCGTATAATGTATGGAAAGATTTTTAACATTTCTAAGTGGAGGCAAATGGAAAAAAACTTAATTCCGCCACCTATGGGGGAAGGGGGGGGGGGGGGTCTTGTTTTTATGGTGTTGGTAAAGTCCCCTAATGCAAGCATCAAGTCATGACTGACCTCTAGGGTGATGTCAAATTGTGATGTTTTCTTGGCAGACTGTTTTTGCGGGGTGGTTTGCCATTGCCTTCACCAGTCATATTTTACCCCCCAGCAAGCTGGGTACTCATTTTGCCAACCTCGGAAGGATGGAAGGCTGAGTCAACCTTGAGCCGGCTACTTGGACCACACAGGGATTGATCCCGCAACTAGCAAAAATGACAGCATGACTTTAGTCTGCAGGTCAGTACAATTTCCATCGATACCAAAATTATATAGATTTTTTGTGTTGTACTGCTTTCAAAAAAACCAAATATCTTTGGAAAAAAATGTAAATATTTTCTGCCACAATATTCTGACCGCCATAACTTTTTATTTTTCCATTGATATCGTTGTATGAGGGCTTGTTTTAATCATCAATTATCACACTCCATAAATAACTGTTATCTTCGGCAGAGTAATATATGTGTATCAGTGGGGTATTGGCTCCCTGAGCATGGCCTAGGCATAGCAATGCCCAATTTGTCTGAGAAAGCCCTTCATCTGGAAACTTCCAGGGACGGATCCTCCGCACCTATTCTAAACTCTACAAATATCTAGCAGAGAAGGCTGAGAGGAGACTTAATAGCTGTCTACAAATATCTGAAGGGCTGTCGCAGTGCAGAGGGATCAGCCCTATTCTCATCTGCACAAGGAAAGACTAGAAGCAATGGGATGAAACTGAAAGGGAGGAGACACAGATTAGATATTAGACAGTGAGGGGGATCAATGAGTGGAACAGTTTACCACAGGAGGTGGGGAGTTCTCCTTCAATGAAAGTGCTCAAACAAAGGCTGGACAGACATCTGTCAGGGGTTGGACCCGATGACCCCAGAGGTCCCTTCCAACTCTACCATTCTAGGATTCTATGAACTGTAAATGCCGCTCATAGATACATTTGTATAAGCTATTGCTCCTAGCCTGGTCCTGGTGGTCAATGGTGTGGACTCTCCGAGAGTTATGTGCTCTATTGGGAAATATGGCGCGACTATGCTGGAATCTATATGCGTAAAGTAACCCTACCGCCAAATGCACTGACTAAATATTACCGCAATACCATCCCTGGATAACATCACCACACAGTGATTAGTATCACAATACTGTAAGTAGATCACACTATCATACCAGTACTGGAAAATCACCAGGATGTAAGTGAATATTACTACTACTAGTAATTATTAGGAAATTATAGCACCAGTGTTTCTGGTGGCGCAATATGCCACACAGCTCTGCTACATGTACATCCATTATGATCCCCTAACGTCACACACACAGCAGCTTGATTACCATACAAGACAAACACAGCTTGACTCCTCTCACAGCAGTGACATCACCACAGGTCCTTCAGCCCACTGGATTTCAGTGGTGGAGGTAGGTCAGTGTGCTCTGTCAGGAGTTGAGTCTGACATAATAGCGGCTTAGTTGTATTCTCAGTGTGTTAGAACCAGCCATAACAGCACCAGGGGCCAGAGCAATGGCGGGGCCATGGGTGGGACTATTATGTCACCAGGGGGAGGGGATATGATGTTGCCAGGGAGCCGAGCTATGAGAATCACCTACATACATACAAACAGACAAGTGATCTTTGGAGTTTGATAAATAGACATAATCCAGTGATCATATTGGGGCTTACCTAGCAATGGGGATGTAATTTGCACCTGTTTTAGGCAAATTGCCGACAATTATAAAAGAGGTGAATGGAACTTGTAAATGTGGTGAATGATTAGAAGTGACAGGAAAAATAGTGGATGCGCCTCAACTAGGCTAGATGCGCCAAATTCCACAGAGATGCACCAAAAGGAAATAGCTTTCCTGACTGCCATAAGAATGCGCGCTGTGCAGATAAAGCGAAGGAGGGACAGCGCCTCGCAAGTCAGCGTAAGTTGTAGAGGGATAGAAATTCTTCCTCTGTTTCTCATATGATCCACATCAGTGGAGATCGGCACGTGGAAGAAAGGATAACCCCCCCCCCCCCCCCCCCTCCATATGGAAATAGAGCTTAGAGACAATTAGAAATGATCAAATGCGCTCTGAATGTAAAGTCCAGAGAAGTTGGGGGTACTCAGTCAGAAGGAGGGGAACACCCAGCATGTGATGCGCCAGGGGAACCTCCACCCTTAGCAGTCCTGGATCGCCTTGAATCAATATTCTGCTTCCAATGGAGTTTAAGAATTCAATTTATTAAGGATGCAATTAATAAAAGCCAGTATACAGGACTGGGATAAGGTCCGCTGCAACGCCTTTCAGAACAGAAACAGGCTACTTTCTCAAGCACAGATTTAACAAGTGTTACAAGAATAAACATATGGAGAGGTAGACATAAGGAGGAAGGGGAAAAAGGGGAGGGACAGTGGAAAAAAGGGGGAGAAGGGGGAGGGTGGTGGAGGAAAGCAAAATCATCACTATAGAGGTAGGTGTTCAAATTATTGATTACATGAAGATAGTTTATATATATATGAATAAAATAAAATTATTGCATAACACGATTGGAGAACATTATGTGTGTGTATATATATATATATAATATGTGTTAAATCATTGGTGTCTAAAATACTAAATCTATAAACTGATAAAAGTTTCATAACATAATCAGAAAATGTATGAATATTATGCACAAATACACACTTATGATTAAGAACTAAAATAAGGTAAATCTTTAGGAGGTGTATGGTTGAGCACATGGAGTCGTGTATAATTGGCACATGGTATATCGCTTGGTGTAAACATGCAAAGTAAAACCAGATGTATAGTTCTAAATGTCATCATAATGCACAGGTGACCTCATTAGGTTGCATGTGGTCAGAAATGGTGGGCAATGTAAAGAGTTATAAGTCTATGGATGTACAAGTATAAAGCTGGGAGAGACTGCTGATAACAATAAGATAAGTAGTTGTAGGATGACTGCTGACTGAGATGATGGTGGGAACAACATAGGGAGTGAATGGGTAAACACCATATGGTGGCTGTTCAGATGGTGAGAGGACTTTAAGAGGTGCCTTTAGTTGTACGTTATTACCTGGAGATTCGCTTTGACAGCTCAGGCCTTGGAACAGGTTGTGTCCCTGGAGGGTGTTTAAAAAAGGGGGCTTCCCAACTTCAGAGAGCCATCTAAGGGGCGGAGTTACAGTGTCACCGCTAGACCGGAAGTGATGCGCTGAGGTGATTTTTTACAGCGAGTGGTTGGACGTCTGGATTTACAGTCAGATAAAGGATATTATCCCACTAAAATAATAAACATGTTTAAAAAGTTTATGTAAGTAAGGGCATTGCGAGCGCCAAAAATTACAAGATGCGCCATAATTCCTTGGATCCAACATAAAATACGCCAAACCGTTACTTACTTTATAGTTTTACTTGGTCTAATCTGCTCTTACGTTTTACACCTGTTTTCTGACATTCAGCTTCATACATGTGTCAGAAACATCCAACACACATAAGCCACGCCCACAAGACTGGAAAAGCCATTTGTAAATTTTCATTCTTTTTGCTGCAAATCCGATATAAATATGTCGTAGTTAGAGTACGCCATTATTCCAGCCACAAATCTAGTGCAAAAGCTTCAGAATTACGCCCCATAGTGCTTAGATACCTGCACTGATTAAAAACATACTGATTAGATGCAGTGAAAGCCATGATAAACAGCTACCTCCAGTGATCACAAGTGATGTCTTGTAATTGGAGACATTTCCTTTTCTCATCTTCTCCATCCGGCCCAGATGACCATAACAACTTCTTCCAGCTACACCTTGTCTCTGAAGAATCTGAAACACATGCCTTTTTGTCTCCATGTCTCTCCAGCACATCTGCACCCTATGCCTAATTTCATTCCATCCTTCTGCTCCATTTAATAGTGCCATCCCATTGTTACCACTAATAAGTAATCTTACACAGACTGCGCCCTATGAATTTCCATCAGATTGTTCCCCAAACGCCCCATGTCGCACACAAATTGCCCCTTATGGTTTTTTCCCCTCTCATATCCAAACAACACTCAAACTGACCCACATTGGCCTCCCCCTCCTATCCAAACAACACAGACTGTTCCTCACAGCCCCCCTGCCCCGCACTTCCACGGTGCACTTCTTCTGGTTCCCCAGGAGCCTACACAGTATTCTTCTTATATTTGCCCATCCCACTCAGTGTCCTCTCATGCTCCCCTCCTCCTTGCCATACTGTCCTCTGCCCACACTAGTTCATCAGTGTCCCTTTCTTATGCCCCATCAACCTGATCCTCCGTGTCCTCCACACATGTGGTTTTCAAGTTCCTCCTCGCTGACCCAGCCTGCCCAGTTCCTTCACCTGACAGTGAGGGCTTGTAGCAGATGCTGAAAGCCGGGAACAGACAGGATGTACTTCCTAGAGCTGTTCTTGGCTTCCTCTCTTCCACACTACACTCTCCCTGGGTGGCACCAGAAGAGTATGGGGAGGAAGGAGGAGCACTGTTTCCTGTGGGTCCTCCCTCTCTATGCTGGTGGTACACCCCATCTCCTTCCTGTGCCAACCGATATAGGACACCTCTTAGGCACAAGGCTAGGAAACTGGATTATTTATATTAAGAAAAAAAAATGTAGGTGGGTGCTGCAGCCGCCCCTGGCACCCTGCCACCCTAGACACCAGGCCTGCAGTGCCAAAAGGTAAATATTGGCCTGGCTTTCTTATGTAATGGTGTGGAGAGAATACAGAGTATGGCATGATTGAGGAAAAACATCCAGCGAAAGAGGATCTTGTGAATGGAAACAACTCATCAAAAGGGATCGGAGGAGGATGTCTGGAATTGCTCTGACCAACAGGCTGCACAGTCAGCTGAATACAACGCTGGAGCGCCAACTAATGTGTCTGATGGGAGGTCAGAATTTGGCGCAAGCAGCATGAATCAATGACCCCTTCCTATCAGCTGGTCAGAACATGTCAGACCTCTATCTAATCGGCGGCAACTACAAGAAGCTTCCTGTCCGCAGGGGCCGATATTCCTGCAGAATGATTTTATCACTAAGTGGATTCTATCCCACCACTAATTACTGCAGGGGGCTAATACAGTGGCAGTTCAGTGTATCATACTGTTCAATTAGTATTTTCCAGAACTCTTTACTTGCAGCAACTTTCCTTGGATGTAGGCAGCATATTTTAGTGCTAACACATCACAAAGGTAAAATAGAGGGACGGCTCCTGGCGTTATGTGAGCTCTTATTCATCTGCGGATCTGGTTTCAAAAATCAAAAAGAAAAGAAACTTAAACCGTATAAAATAATATTTTCTTATTGAAGTGTCGTCATGTTCCAATTTTCTTGCACAGGATCAATTTTTTTGGGTCACATAAGAATTACGTAATTCTATTCTACTCAACGCAAATGAACTTGCAGAGCCAAGCTAGAGAAATGTTGAAAAGTCATTGTAACCTTGCAAAAAAATTGCTTATTTAAATCTCTGTAATGGCAGCGCTTTTTGTTCCTGCGCTATTCTCGCTCGCTGCTATTACAATCAAATTATTTTACTTTAAAGCACAATATAGTCATACAAAGCCTAAAAGGGCTAAAAAGAGCTGCCTAGCTGAGGCTACCCACCATGTATAACCCCTGACAATGCAGAAGGTGACTACAAGGCAGTGTAAGATAATGCACTACAATAAATAAAGTCATTGCTGATGTTTGTTTGTAGGTTTATAAATGATACCGTATGTCAGTCAGTAATAGACGTTTTGTACATAACATAGAAGCAGACCATAACACTATAATGGGGCCCCTGGAGAGAGGGACCCAGCGCTGACCTGTTCCTGCTGTACCTTTTCACATCATACATGAAATGATAAAACTCTGTTTATATGCAACCGCCACTAGGGGGAGCTCATCCATACAGATTTATACAGGCCACAGTGAGGTCAAGAGAAGCTACAGTATATTCAATATGGCAAAGTGGGTTTCTCGTCTGAAGATCACCGACCTCTCTGTCAGGAAATGGGCACCACATATGCAGAAAACGCTCAGGAGACATGGATTCTCTTTAAATCTTTAGTATTTATTGCACATCACACAGCAATCATGTACAGCATACAGTGTCAGGTTTTACTGATGCTGCATTTGAGCCACAAGTGTAGTAGCTGAGCTGGTCACTGGAGAGTAGTCAGAATAACCAGGAGTTGTTATCGGGGCACCACGGTATGCAGTACAAATGGATGAGATGGAAGCGTAGTCAATGGAAGCCAAAGATCAGCAGCAGGAGGCATTGATATGCAGTACAAATGGGATAAGATGGAAACATAATCAATGGAAGCCAAAGGTCAGCAGTAGGAGGTATCGGTATGCTTGTAGAGGAACCAGAGGAAGAGGAGCTTGATCAAGTTGGTAGAACACAAAAATCATACACTGAAGGAGTGGCTGGACTAGACTTATATAGGAAGCGCAATCAGTAACAGGGGCAGGGTCAGGACCAGGAGGCAGGAACTAGGTAACAGAGATACAGAACAAGGCTAGGTTTCAGCAAGGGAACTGTTCAAGTCCTGAATAGCCTAGCGGAGAGGGCGGCGACTGGAACACAAGAGGTTGTAGGTTTGAGCCCTGACATATTAACTGCACCCCACATGGGTGTGAGTTTAGGGTCGTCTTCTCTGTCAAACTCAAGGCCTTCCAATACAGGGTATGAGTTGAGGGTTGACGTCCCTGTCCAATTTGGGCTTTTGCTGGTCCACCTTGGACCTCCAGTCTGCAGCACTTCAACTCCCCTGCGCTGTCACTTTCCCTTAGTGTGTCAGGAACCAAGGCTTTTATGTAACTTCTCGCCATGCACATAGGTGTTAACCCTTCACTATAAGTCCTGTCTCCGGCCCTCTACAGGCCCTTCTGTGTACTGCACTCCCACAACAACTAAATGCAGTCGCCTCCCCAAGTAGTGGCTGCAGGCAACTGGAATTTATTCAATGCCATCTGTATCAGAAAATTTTATAAATAGATAAATAGACACTTTTAAATATCTCTATATCAAGGGGTATACATGGGAGTTTCCCATCTAGTAGCGTTGGACCTCCTTTTATCTTTAGAACTGCAGCAATTCATCATGGTGTAGGTTTCATTTAGTGATAAAACTGTCCTGTAGGAATTTTGGCCCCTGCAGACAGGAAGCTTCTTGTAGTTGCTGCAGATTAGATTACAGTGCTGACATGTTCTGACCAGCTGACAGGAAGGGGTCAGCGATTCATGCTGCTTGTGCCAAATTCTGTGCAGACATCCTTTGGCCTTCTGAACTATAACAATTCACGTGGCGTCCATCCACAGATACCAGAGGAATTAGGATGTTCCAGGAAAACCTTCCTACACCATTATGCTACCTCCACCAGTCTGACAGGAAGGGGTCATTGATTCATGCTGCTTGTACCAAATTCTGACCTCCCATCAGCAACAGAGATCTGGCTCCATCTGACCAGGAGATGTTTTCCCACTGCTCAGTGATACAAGTTTTGCGCTCTTTTGCCCGCTGGAGTCTTTCTGTTTCGCTTAGACACAATGGCGCTGGAACTGGTCGTCTGCTGTTATACCATCCGTGCGGAGGAACGGCGAGTTGTGCGTTCGGACACGTTAGCTGAAGCATTGTTGACTATGCAAGGCCTCTTTCTGTACTGGGATCTCCTGTGTGATCCTCTCCTTTGTACTGAATGCTTATGTTATGGGGAGGCATTTCATGCCCCCCATACAGAAGAGCGGCATGTTGAAGCGCCCAAGATGGCGCTATTTTGCCTGAGCCTCTAGGAGGTTTTACATGAAGGCTCTGCCCCCAGCCAGTGAGGTAGGGGTGATGAGGCTAGTGCATCACCACTACAGAGACTCGGCCTCTGATAGACCTTATGAAGGGCTAATCCCACCCTCCCCCATGCAGAAGCCTAGGAATAGTTTGGTACCACAGGGGCACATGATTGAAAAAAGGAGCAGCATCACATTGGAGACCATGGGTGCAGAAGCAGAAATAGCAGAGACAGCAGAGCTAGATAGGCTACGGAGCACCAGTAGACCCTGGAGTTGGGGCGGTGGCCACTGCAGGGCCAGTACAGCAGCAGGGACCCTCCTAATGCTGGGGAGCTGCCCAGAAGGAGAAAGAGTACAGAAAGGGCCCTGATGTTGCTGAGGGACCAAGATGGTCGACGGCCATATTCCTGGGATGGAGCGCCCCACTGCTTGTGGGAGGAGAGGGAGTTTCCTTCCCACATTGTTGGACACTGATGTAGTGGTGCAAAATAGTCACCACAGATGATGAAGCAAGAGAGCGAAGGGGCAAAAAGGTTTTGTTTAATTGTAGGTGGACTTCAACCTCCGACATGGTGTCCCGTGGGGCATAAGACTCATGAGGCTGTAACAGCGTTACCGTAATCTAGTTATGGCACTTAAAGCGTTACATTATGATGTTATGTAAAGTGTTATGTAGATGTGATATGTATACGGCGCAGCGAGGCGCATGGCGGAGCCGCAGGAAAACCGTAGAGTAATGTGATGCGGAGTTAAACCACCAGTACTGATGATGTGACGACCTCTGGAGATTTAAGTTACATCTACGATGTTTGACGCGTTAGTTAAGAACGCCGCTCCTCCGGGGCATTTGAGGTCGGGTCGTATGGCCAGGATGAGGATGTATTTAGTGGTTATGTCACCGTAATGAGAAGTAACAAACTATGCTGATAGTTATGAGAAGAAGAGATGAGAATGCCGTGTGCCTTGCTGCTCCCAGGAGGAACTAATGAGGATGTAGATGTAGGCGAGAGGCGCCAGGTAATGAAAATGCGTAGACATTAAAAGTATTGTCATTTTAAGAGCACTATCACTTTAAGAAAGAGCAGTGATTGCGCAATGTTAATAACTGCACCCTCCGAGGAGTACAATCACGTTTATTATGAATATGTTCTGTAAGGTTATGTTTTTGTAAAAAAAATACATGTGCCGCCTCCGCCTGCATCTGTCATTAGCGCACCACCCTGAACCCGCGTCACATCACCAACCACCACTGAGTTACACTCACATATCCGTTTTGCACATCCCCTTTCCCTGACAACACAGGATTGGGGGGTCCCAATGCGTTAGTCAACATAGGTACATTATGAGCTTTTTGATAAACGGCTCCCCGCTGCGACAGACGGCCCCTCCGTAACCGTGAAGCTTTTTTAATCCCGGTTGGACATTATGTCCTTTACTGTTCTCATTTGTAAGTGATGCCTCGGATTTGGCTATTTTTGTGGATTAGTGTTGTTGAGAATGAAGGCAGCGCCTTGATGTGCCGGAGTCACGTCTTCACTTAAGGCAGACAATGGCGCTATACGTTGCTGTGAATAATAAGCTCATTATCTTCTCCAACGCTTGGCCTATGGTAAATTGCCCAAGTTCTTTCCATTGTTTGTTCAATTCCTCTTCTAATTGAGTACAGACAAACACAAAACTCCTCTCCGCGCGGATGTTTTATTCATCATTACTTTTTAATATCAAGTCTACATACAAATATGCATTAAAAGCGGAACGTTTACTTTTATCAGTCGTACTCAGGAGGAAAAACCTGAGGAGCCCGCAATCTGCAGAGTTAGTGAAACAGCATTCCTGACTTTTTAAAGTATCCGGTTGCATTAAGGCAGAAATATCATAAAACTTAGAGACAAAACTGTACGCAGAAATCACTGCGCCGTATACAGACGGAGAGGATGAGACCCTCTCAGTAAGGCTATGACACACAGGCACAGGCCCTATGGGGAAAAAGACGAGTTACACTGCACACTGCCATCACCTGCGTCAGAGATATCCACCTCCCATACACAGTAACATCAAGAGTATGCAAATAGAAGAGGTGTCTGGAAGGTACTTAAAATCATAGAAGAATAGAGCTGGAAGGGACCTCTGTAGTCATCGGGTCCGACCCCCTGCTCAGTGCAGGATCACTAAATCATCCCACACAGATGTCTGTCGGCCTCTGAAGACTTCCATTGAAGGAGAACTCTCCACCTCCCGTGGCAACCTGTTCCACTCATTGATCCCCCTCACTGTCTAATATCTAATCTGTGTCTCCCCCCTTTCAGTTTCATCCCATTGCTTCTAGTCTTTCCTTGTGCAGATGAGAATAGGGCTGATCCTTCTGCACTGTGACAGCCCTTCAGATATTTGTAGACAGCTATTAAGTCTCCTCTCAGCCTTCTCTTCTGCTAAACATTCCCAGATCCTTTAACCGTTCCTCATAGGACATGATTTGCAGACCGCTCACCATCTTGGTAACTCTTCTCTGAACTTGTTCCAATTTGTCTGTCTTTTTTAAAGTGGGGGGCCCAGAACTGGACCCAGTATTCCAGATGAGGTCTGACTAAGGAGGAGTAGAGGGGTATAATGACCTCATGTGATCTAGACTCTATGCTTCTCTTAATACATCCCAGAATTGTGTTTGCCTTTTTGGCTGCTGCATCACATTGTTGACTCATGTTCAGTCTATGATCTATTAGTATACCCAAGTCTTTTTCACATGTGCTGCTGCTTAGCCCAATTCCTCCTATACTGTATGTGCTTTTTTCATTTTTCTTGCCCAAGTTGCACATTTCTCCCTCTTAAGGGTGCATTCCCACGAACGTATATTGGCTTGGTTTTCACGCTGAGCCGATATACGTTGTCCTCGTGTGCAGGGGGGGGGGGGAGGATGGAAGAGCCAGGAGCAGAAACTGAGCTCCCGCCCCCTCTCTGCCTCCTCTCCGCCCCTCTGTACTATTTGCAATGGGGAGAGGCGGGGCGGGGGTGGGGATAATTCTCGTAACTTAGCCCCGCCCACCTCCTTTCATTGCAAATAGTGCAGAGGGGGTGGAGAGGAGGCAGAGAGGGGGCAGGAGCTCAGTTCCTGCTCCTGGCTCTTCCATCCTCCCCCCTCCCCTGCACACGAGGACAACGTATATTGGCTCGGCGTGAAAACCGAGCCGATATATATTCGTGGGAATGCAGCCTAAAAACCATTCTGTTAAGTTGCTTTTGCATGGGTCGATGCAATCCAGCAAAAATCAGAACGCTAATTGTCCAGTGTAAACACATGCACTGACTGAACAATAAAGAGAAGTCATTCATTTATCGTTCATTGTTCAGTTTCTGCATGCATGGGGCCATTAAGGGGTCACTATTACTATTGAGGCCACTAATTGGGGCAGTATTACTGCTGGGGCCATTAAGGGGGTCATCATTACTATTTGGGACACTAAGGTGGACTCTATTACTACACTACAGGACTCAGTATTACTACTAGGGCCATTAACCCCTTAGTGACCAAGCCTGTTTGCGCCTTAGTGACAGAGCCAAATTTTAGAAATCTGACATGCGTCACTCAACAAATTATAACTCCATAAAGGCTTTACATATCCAAGTGATTCTGACATTGGTATTTTGCCACATGTTGTACTTCATTTAGGTGATAAAATAGTCCAATAGAATGTGTGTATATTTATTAAAAGCACCAAAATTGGGAACATTTTTAAAAAATGTATCATTTTTGCACATTTTCAATTGCAATATCTCAAATATGTGCAAACATGCTGCACACATTTTTGATAAGATATATATTTCCCTCTGTTTACTTTATTTGAAAAACTTTCATTTTTTTAACCATTTCGAAGACGTACAAATTTAACATTAATTGTCAACATTTTGAGGAACATTTTGTTTTTCCTGCACCAAGCCAAGATTGGAAAGGCTCATAGGTGTCAGAATGATAGATACCCCCACAAATGACCCCATTTTACTACACCCCTTGATGTATTCACTGATTTTGGCGGATTTTAATCTCCATTTTTCAAACACCATAACCTTTTTATTTTTCTGTCGATGCGGCCGTGTAAGGGCTTGTTTTTGCGTGGCGAGCTACAGTTTTTATTGGTACCATTTTTGACTACATAGGCTATATTGTAAAACTTTTATTATTTTTTTTCTGATAGCAGGGGGAGAAAACGCATCAATTCTGCCATAGATTATTATTATTTTTTTTTTACAGCGTTAATCATGCAGCAGAAATGACACAACAGTTTTTTCTGCGGGTCGGTACAATTGCAACGATACCAGAATTCTTATTTTTTTCACTTTTCTGCAATAAAACCCCTTTTTTAGAAACCTTTTTTTTTTCTAAATTGCTGCATACAAAGTCCTACAACTTTTTTTATTTTCCATCTACTGAGGTCTATGTGGCTTATTTTTTGCGTGACGAGCTGTAATCTTTATTGGGGTGCATAAGGCTTTTTTGATCACTTTTATTGCGTTTTTTTGGGAGGCAAAAGGCTAAAAATTAGCCTTTTGCCTCAGTTTTTTAGCGTTTTTTTTTTAACGCTTTTTGCCATGCAGAATAAAAAGCAGGCGCACCTTATTGTATACATCGTTACTGACATGATGATACCAAATATGTGGGATTTTAATTTTTTTTTTATTTTCTATGCTAATATGAGAAAAAGCACAAAAAAGGTTTTTTCTTTTACATTTTTTTTGTACATTTTTATTATCCTTTTTTACACCATTTGTGTCACTCTGGGGGACTTACATCATACCACCAATGATCGCTATGTCACATGTCTGATGCACCCCCGCTGTTGCAGTGGGAGGCTGGCTATCAGTGACAGCCGGCTCCCGCTGCTGGATAGCGCGAGATCTCTTATGATCTCGCGCTATCCCCAGGACATAAATTTACGCCCTATTGCGGGAAGTACCCCAATGCCAGGACGTAAACTTGCACCCTGGAGCGGAAAGGGGTTAAATACAGTTTTTTCCTATAACGCATTTGGAAATGAGAATTTACAACCCAAAATGGATACCTCTGTTTGTCTTGTATTCAAAAACATACCCCGTGTGGCCCTAATATTATGTTCGTATGCACAACGGGGCCCAAACTGAATGGAGCAGCCGGTGGCTTTCTGAACAGACATTTTGCTTGAAGGTGTTTTAGGCCCCATTGCCCACTTGTAGAGCACTTGAGCGGCCAAAACAATAGAAAACCCCCACAAATGACCTCATTTTGAAAACTAGACCCCTTAACGAATTAATCTAGGGGTGTTCTGTGTATTTTCACCCCACAGTTTTTCAATGAATCTAAGCAAAACAAAAGGAAATAATTATGATTATCATATTTTGGGGATGCGGTCAATTTAAAAACAGTTTTTTTTTTGTACAGCACACATATGAATGAGGACCTTCACCCCAAAATGGATCCCCCTGTTTGTTCCATTTTCAGAAATATACCCATTGTGGCCCTAATCTACTTACAGGGCCCATGGCAAGGCCTATAATGGAGGGAACAGCCGTTGGATTTCAGGGCACAACTGAATAAATTCCAGGCCCCATTGCGCACTTGTGCAGAAAAAAATTGACTCTCTCAAATAACCCCCCTTGTGGTATTTCCGAATACGGGGAATTACGGATGCTGGTTTGGATGGGCACATGGGGCAATAAGACCGGGTATCCCTCCTCCTCCTCCTCTAATGCTTTTGGGGGGTATTTCCTGACCTCAGCGGCGGATTTGCGGTGTAAAAACTGGCGCTCTGTGAGGCTTCGTAGGCTGGCAAAGGAACGGCGGTCTCACACAGAAGGCGCTCAACAAGCTGCTCCTGGAACTGCAGGAAGGCGAACGTTCTCGGGGCTTCTTGTAAATTACGTGTTACAGGTAGCGGTCTGAATAACGCTGAGCTCACACGCCTGGATGTGGGATCCGCTTGCGGAGGCCTGCAGCAGATCACAGCTGTGAGCCCAACCGTGGTGCTGCATACAGACACATAATGTACTGCGCATAACTCCGTATTCACACAGGCGGTCATGCACAGTACCTCTTTTTTTGTTTGCATTTCCTGTGCCGTCGCTTAGCGATGACGCAGGTACCCGCAGCCCGTACACAATGTAGATGCGTATGGGCTGCGACCATAGAGTACAATGGCCTCTATGTTGCGGATATCAGCGGTAAAATAGAACATGCTGCGGTCTATTTTGTGCGAGTGGATTATGTAATTCTGACCTGCTAATCTGAGCGGAATTCCATAATCCAACGCATTTGTTTGATCCGCGTTTTACGCGGAATCCGCAATTTCTATTTGCTCTTGAGAGACCAGCCTAAGGTAGATCGCTAACTTTTTATCACGTGTCCAGGGACCGCTCACCGAGGTCACTGCTCCAGACTCTCAGCGACTGTTAGAAGCCGGGAGCAAGGAGATTTAACATTTCCCAGACTCCCCGACTCCTGCGCAGCTGTCCGGCATTTTGCCAACAGACACGTGCAGAATCCGGAATGGTCCATGGAGGAGGATCACATTGGAGTACAAATGCGAAGGCCTCTGGTAAGAAGTTTCATCTCCTCTCACCGATTGCATCAGTAAGGGGAGATGAAACTTTTACGTAATCACCATTATCCATTGGATAACGGCAATCACGTGACCAGGAACCGCTCACCGCGGCCCCGTGACATCTCCGGGCTCTAATAGTACTGAATGCCTAGAAATAATCCAGGTTTAAAGATACTGAATTTGAATTGCCAGAAGCAAAATTAACCCTTTGGTATTAATCTATATATATAAAATTGAACGTATGCGTGTGTCTGTCTGCGTGTGTGTGTGTCTGTCTGTCTGTTTGTCCTTTATGCGCTACTACACCATTCATCCGATCGCCATGAAACTTTGGGAAGTTGTTAAGTGCACTCCTGGGAAGATTATAGGCATAGTATATTTATGCTACGATAAATGGCGCGCGTGCGTGCGTCGTCGACAGTTACGACCCCCCCACGTAGATCGTTTGATTTCCACCATTGCCACTAATTCTCTCACTTCCCAATGTCATAGAAACTTGAAATTTGGCAGGAACATTGATTATGTCAGAAATAGGAAAAGGTAATGTCTCCCAACTCGATTATTCAATTGTAAGCGCCAAAGAATTAGCGTCCAAATTTTACGTACGGAATGTAATTTTCTCACATAGAAACTTGAAATTTGGCACGGACATTGATTATGTCATAAATAGGAAAAGTTAATGGGTCCCAACTCGATTATTCAATTCTAAGCGCCAAAGAATTAGCATCCAAATTTTACGTACGGAATCTAATTCTCTCACTTCCTGATATATATAAATGAATGTATGTCTGTCTGTCTGTCTGTCCTTTATGCATTACTACACCATTCATCTAATCGCCATGAGACTTTGGGAAGTTGTTGAGTACACTCCTGGGAAGATTACTGGCATAGTACAACTATCCTACGATAGGTGGCGCCCGTGCGAGCGTCGTCGACAGTTATGCCCCCCAGACAAAGATCGTTTGATTTCCATCTCAAGCACAAAAACAAAAGGCATTACGAGCAACGGGATGAGTGTTCAACCAGAAAATGATGCATCCGCCGAACGTACCACAAGTCAATTGCTGGATATTGAGAATGCTGAGGTAAAAAGAAAGCTGTGCTGTGATTGGTTGCTATTTTTTATATTGCTGAGGCAGAATAAAAGTTACGCTGTGATTGGTTGTTATTTCTCTTACTGCTGAGGTAACATGAAAGCTGCGCTGTGATTGGTTGTTATATTTTATACTGCTAAGGTAACATGAAAGCTGCGCTGTGATTGGTTGCTATATATTATACCACTGAGGTAACATGAAAGCTGCGCTGTGATTGGTTGCTATATATTATACCACTGAGGTAACATGAAAGCTGCGCTGTGATTGGTTGCTATATATTATACCACTGAGGTAACATGAAAGCTGCACTGTGATTGGTTGTTATCTAGATATATAAAAACGAATGAATGTATGTATGTCTTCGCAGCAACGCGCGACGGGTAAGCTAGTGTAGAATAAAATATAAACCTTTATTATAATGTAGATGGACAAACCCCTAGATTTATAAACCCAGGCTGCAGCGGTCCATCCATAAACATGGCGGCATCAGGACTGCTCCTATGTAATATAATAGTTTGGTAACTGAAGTCATCTATGGAGGACGGCCGATCCTAGATTCTTAGTACAGATACACTTTCTGACTAGCAGAGACTGATATCTAACAACTAGCTATCGAACTCCTAAGAGTAAAGCTCCAACATCATCAGGGAGACGAGGTGTTGGTTATAGTGAGCCGGGCGCTCACAGACACAACTTATATAGTAGAGGGGCGGAGCAAAGGAGAGGACAACCTATCCAGACAAGAGAAGCAATTGGGCCTATTAGTGTGAAGCAATGCAGAGAGGGCGAAGTCCAATGGGAGACGGATGCACATGGTCGTCCTGTTGGAATGGCTTAGAAAGATAGGTGCTAAGAAGACTAACCCCACACCTAAAAAGGCACTTAGAAAAGTCAGTCCCAAATGTTCTAAAGATGGGGCACATGCCTATAGACTTAAAAATGGCAGAGTGGACAATTATGTACTGATCCCCACAGTTAGAATGTAGGTATCCCCTACTGTAGATGTGGTAAACTTAAAGTATATAGTGGAGCCTATATGAGCCAATAGAAACCTATCAAATCTTGTGTAAGTAGGTGCTAGAAACAACAAAAACCGCACATAAAGGGGGACTTAGAGAGAATTTTCTAAAATTGGTGCGTATGCTTATAGACTTAAAAATGGCAGAGTTGCAGAGTGAACATGTACTGATTCCCATATTTAGAAAGTAGGCAGTGTATACTCTACTAAGGATCTAGGATCGGCCGTCCTCCATAGAGGACTTCAGTTACCACACTATTATATTATATAGGAGCAGTCCTGATGCTGCCATGTTTATGGACGGACCGCTGCAGCCTGGGTTTATAAATCTAGGGGGTTGTCCTTTCTGCGTTATAATAAAGGTTTATGTATTTAGAATTAATACCAAAGGGTTAATTTTGCTTATGGCAATTTAAATTCAGTGTCCCCAGGCTCTCGGCTGCCCTTCAATGCAAGGAGCAGGGTGATTTTAAATTTCCTCTGCAATCCTTGACTTTTGCGCATGCGTCCAACATTATATTGACAGGCGCATGCACCAAACCCAGGATAAGGTTCACGAATAAAGATGCCATCGGGGGACAAATCTGGGGACCTTAGTTATGTAATTTCATCTGCCCTCACAGATATGATCCGTAAGGGGAGATGAAACTTTAACTTTTTATATATTTTTTACACTTTTTAACGTTATATGATCACTGGTATCCGATGGATAACAGTGATCATGTTACCGGGAACCGCATACAGCGCCCCCCGTCACATCTCTCCGCATTTGGCTATATTTGACAGCTGCGTGCTGGGGAATTTCACATTTGCTGGGCGTTCAGGCCTTCTATACATGCGCTATATCAGTGTATGCGCAGAAGCCCGCAGCAGGTGCAGATCGCCATGGGACATCACGGAGACGGGGGTGAGTATTTTCACCTCTCCTCATGGATCTGATCCAAGAGGGGAGGTGAAATTTTAACTTTTTAAACTTTTTTTCACTTTTCCGTGATAGTCTTTATCCTTCAGTGGCCAGGAGATTTCAAATTTGCCGGGGCTCCCAGCCTTCTGCATATGCGGCTGACATAACGAGTCCTGGCATGCATGTGCAGAAGACCGGTATCAGGTCCTGGAGGACCTGATCATCGCGGGACATCGCGGAAGGTGGGGTTGAATACTCTCAGCTGCCCCCATGGATCCGACTCTCTCACCTCAGACAAGTCTCAATAGTTTACATGTGATGGGTATCTTGTGTATTCACACTTTCAATGTATGTGAAATTAGTTTTTTTTGTGTGGGGATTTCACGATTCGCCCCAGGCGACATAAAGGCTTGGGGCACCCCTGTGTGCGAGAGACGGATAGTTCAATCTATGATATTCCAGGCACTTGTAGAGCAGTTATCGTATGGCAGCAGGTTGATGAATATCACACGCAGAGATGGTGAAACGGATCTGCCAGTCTTATTCTGGGCAACAGGGATTATTTTCTCAGTGGAAACAACAAATGAAATTGTGAACTTTTGCAGTTGAATATTGCACTTCAATAATTGTGTTTCCAAAAAAAAAAATCACATTTTTAACACAATTTCTTAATACAAATCTCCACAACAGATCAGCTATAACATGCTGACCAATTCACTGTGAAGGAAGCATCCCTCGATCCATAATGAAACCCAGTTCTAATGTAGCGGCCCAGCGGGTCCTACAGAACACTTACAGCAACACCTGTCCTGTCACACCTGTCTATATGCCATCCTTGGACATAGAAGGTGCCATCTGTAGGGGAGACCCTGTTTCTCCCCTTCCTCCCCTAAGCCTAGAGCTTGGTCCTGATATCAGCTGGTACCTTTTTGGCTGATAGTCAGCTTCAATCTCACTGGTATAGAGTCCAAGGGCGGGAAAACAGCAACATTAGTTCCTATGCAGAATGGGGGGAGTAGAGAAAGTGCGGGAAGGAGAACAGGAGCTATAAGTAGGAGGCAGTGAGCAGTTAGGCAGTTGCAGCCATGAGTGAGAGAGTGGTGGTTGTAGTCAGGCTTTGGAGGAGAGAGGTTGCGTTGGAGAGGAGGAAGTACTCGTGCAAGAGAGAAAGCAGTATCAACACGTTCTTCCCAAGGTTGAGCAAGGTCTCATTCCGCTCCCTTGGTGATCCACAGCAGAGAGGAGGAGGATCTTTTCGAGGTCGGTTTTCCACTAGAACAGTGAGTCTAAAACTACCCTGTGAACTCAAAGCCAGGACTAGTCTAGTGACCACCTTACATTCTACTTCATCTACACTTTGTTAAGACTTAATCACCCCTTTAGCTAGAGCAACTAGTGAGAAAATTGTCTTACAAATCAGTTTCAGAGAAAGGAAAAGAAGAGAGCGTTGAAGTCAGTTCTTATTCAAGTCAATATTTCTGTATTCTTCATCATGTTCAATTCACTGTATACTGCTGTATCTACTTGTACCTTTTTTGGAGATTGTATATTCACTGTTGGAAATATCATCTTAGTAAATCTGCGTACTCCCAGATTACTACCACAAGCTACCGGATTCGTTACAATTATTTCATCGGCATTCCATCCCGAGGGACCGGTTGGAGTACTGGCGTCACGTGTGACGAAACCAGCCTTCCTGTTAAGCGTACAATGGTACATTCTTTGGATTCCTGCACAACCCCCCAGGAAGAGCACTTTTAGCACCACTGTCGGGAGGGACCACAGAGGCACCCGTGACAACTCTTCTGCAAACCTCATGGTCTCCTTCACTTTGGCGTGCTTGGCTTGGCTGTTGAACTAACAGAATAAGCAAAGAATCCTGTAAGTACTATAAGTACCAGAAACTAGTAGAAAGGGTCCCATGTTTTGTCTAATTTCCTTCACTAGGAAGGAGACTTGGTAACATTTAACTTTCTACTTGACTGAATCCTTTGGTACAGATGCAGCAAAGTGGAATTTGACTTTCAATGACTTATAAAACTCTCTGTGCTGCAGTTTGTTTCCTCTTGTAGTTACTTTACAGTGGGATTTGCTGTGTTAAGGGAACAATAGTTTTATAAAGGGCTAAAATAGGAATAATTGTTTTAGAAATGATTGCAGTCATGTTAAACTTTGCTACATCCGTGCTGTGAGCCTATAGTTGTTGCCTTATTTATCATCCTTGTTTCCCATTGGTGACACCCAGTAGAAGATATTTAATAGATTGCTTTGTGGATGACTGGTCCATAACACTAAATAAACTGTAACTCAATATCAAAATCGGCCTCCCATTAACCCTGTAATGACACGGCCCTTTTTTTTTTGTATATATTCTTTATATTTCAATTTTAATAGGGTGGGGGGGAGGGGTTACAACAGAAATAGAAAAAAATCAGTGATAAATCACATTACAAAACAATCAATCCTGTAACATACAAAGAACAATGACAGCTCTGCTGAAAATACACTCCAATATCAGAGAAAAAACACGGCCCTTTTTTTAATATTCGGTTTCTCCTCCCAACTTTCAAAAAAACCCTAACTCTTATTTTTCCATCAACATAGCCATGAAAGGTCATGTATTTTGCAGGACCAGTTGTATTTTACAGTGGTACCAAGATTTAGTGTAGTCAAATGGAAATCACAATTCTCCCATCTTTGTGGAGGTACTGTTCTTACGGCATACACACTGCAGCAAAAATGACATGATAACTTTATTTTATGGGTCAGTAAGATTATAACATCAGCAAATTATATAATTTAGTTTTTTGTTATACTGTTTTTTGAAGAAAAAAAAAACAATAAAAAAAAATATATATTTATATATTATACTAGTATCCTGTTGTACTGCCTCTAGCTTGGATACAAGATGTGATACGGGGGGCATGGAGGCTCTAGTACCCTGTTGTACGGCCTCTAGCTTGGATACAGGAAGTGATACTGGCGGCATGGAGGCTCTAGTACCCTGTTGTACTGCCTGCAGCTTGGATACAAGATGTGATACAGGTGGGCTTGGAGGCTCTAGTACCCTGTTGTACCGCCTCTAGCTTGGATACAAGATGTGATACGGGAGCATGGAGGCTCTAGTACCCTGTTGTACCGCCTCTAGCTTGGATACAAGATGTGATACAGGCAGGCATGGAGGCTCTAGTACCCTCTTGTACCGCCTCTAGCTTGGATAGAAGATGTGATACGGGGGGCATGGAGGCTCCAGTATCCTGTTGTACAACCTTTAGCTTGGATACATTGCTTTTTGCAAGCGGGGCTTGAAATCCCCACATCCAGAAAGCTAATGCTCTGATTGGCTAACTCAGGTGGCATCAGCCAATGAAAGCTGGTGCTGCGTTAGCCAATCACAGCCATTCTAATAATAGTGATCATAGGCCATGACAGACCTGGGCCACATTGTCTGATATTCAGTTGCCATGGCAACCAATTGGCCCCCTGTGATTACTTAGTGGAGGGCCAATAGTATCACAGAAGGAGAGCCCTCCCTCTACTAATCCTTTACATGCTGCAATCAACATTGCCGCGGTCAGTGAGAAGCTGTTGCAGTGGGAGGCTGGGTGCCAGCAACAGCCTGTTGGTGGCTCCCGCTGTGGACGGTGTGCCATACATAGGAGGTAAGCTTATGTCTTGGGCTGGGAAGGGGTTAATTTCAACCATCATCTTTGACACTGAGGTTTCCCCACTCTAATTCCACCAGGCAAAATCATTTTTTATCACTATCTTTTAGCGTTCTGTCTCAGTCTGACATGTTACATTCCGTCAATATGTGGATTAGTGCACCATTGTGCTATACATGACCCGTCTCACCGCGCCGCAGCCGCTCGCCATCCGCACAATGCATCGCAGCACGGCTGACCTCCAGCAGCAAACAGCAATTATTTCTCCTTCCTGTACAACCCGCTGAAGTGCCACCTTTGTATTTTATACATCTTCTACATTGAGGGGAACCTGAGACACATTTATTGCCTTCCATGAATTGCTTTCTTTCATGTCGGCGTCCCTTTCATCGACAGCTTTTTGTTTCAGTCGCACAAGTCCTCCATCTCTTTAATATCAGATCTGGATGCAGAGAAATCTGCCATCAGCACTAAAAATGAAGGTAATTGAGAATGCACAATCTCATTAAATCCGACATGTTAATTATTACTTTCCCCTAATATTGCTTAAAACTATTCGACAAATATTCAGAAGAAAGAGGAATGAAAGAAATGCGTCAAAACAAAGACCTGGAAGCTTCCATTGATGGCGGAGAAGATGGAAACGGAGCCGGGATGAAGGTAATGGAGGCCGCTCTACCGGGACATGGAGCATTAACATAAAGTCATCTGCAGGAAGCTGCTCTGATCTCTCACACATCTGACTTCTTTCCTTTAAATCCTTTGTTACATGTCACCAGATGAGCTCAAAAAGAGTTTTCTCAAGGCGAGCGGCTTTATAACAAAATTGTTCCCTGGGTTCTCGTGCCACTCTGACTGCCTGCGCCAATTTGTATTACCTGGGTTCAAATGAGTATAAAATCATGTACAGTGTTACCAAATAAATGTGTTTCAAAATACCGCAGCGGGTCACTGTGGTTGGCCTACACTCGGAACCGCCCTTCAACTAGAGCCCTCGACCCTTCATTAGAGCCTCCCCACTATATTAGAGTCCCCAACTCTCTCACAATCGGCGCTTTCCTCTATGGTAATTCTCCTCCTGACCGCGGAGCATAAAATCACGTGACAAGTTTCCCGCAGATCAGTTTCAGTGTGAATCCACATTAGATGGGAAAGTCCAGCGATCGGAGCGACTTCCAACAAGGCCGGTCATCGGTGTTAGACTAGCCGGGGGCTCACTGCCAACCACGGGGGTTTTCTTCTGTGTGGAGAGTATACATAGAATGGCATGATCGAAAAAAAAAAAAACATCCAGCGAAAGCGGATCCTGTGGACGGAAACAACTCATCACTAAAAGGGGTTAAAAGGGATGGACCGGACGAGCAACAGGCGTTGAACAGTCAGAAGCAGCCGAATACACCACTGATGCTACAACTAATGTGACCAAACACACAACTCGCTGTTCCTCCGCACGGATGGTATAACAGCAGACGACCAGTTCCAGCGCCATTGTGTTTATGAAAAACAGAAAGACTCCAGCGGGCAAAAGAGCGCAAAACTTGTATCACTGAGCAGCGGAGAAACATCTCCTGGTCAGATGGGTCCAGATTTCTGTTGCTCCATGTTGATGGGAGGTCAGAATTTGGCACAAGCAGCATGAATCGCTGACCCCTTCCTGTCAGCCGGTCAGAACATGTCAGCACCGTAATGTAATCTACAGCAGCTGCAAGAAGCTTCCTGTCCGCAGGGGCCGATATTCCTGCAGAACCATTTCATCACCGAGTGGAATCTACAACACGATGAATTGCTGCCGTTCTGAAGACCAAAGGAGTCCAACGTTACTAGATGGGGGTCTTCCATTTGTCTTGCAGAACTCCCAGTCACGTCTAAACAATGATACATCGTATACTCATTCCACAAGCTTACACGGTTCGCCAATCTACTATTTCCACCTCGTTGTCTCGGAGCCGTGAGAAGCCGTGTGCCATAATTATAAGTATCTTCCTGTCTGTAAAACATGAAGGAATTAATGAAGATTGCAGTAATTCACGTTTTTGTTAATTCTTAAAGAGTAATTAGCAGATGAATCGGTGTTTTCTATGCGATATTCAGTGAACATGTGAACACGACTGCGGCTCCTCTAATTATCGCCCGGCTGCAAAAGGAGACATTTTCATAAGAAATATGTTTTTCAATGGAGGTCGGAGCTCCTTAAATCACCATCTTTATGGAGACGTTTAACGTGATTGAATGAATTCATTAACATCGGAAAATTAGCTTGGCGTTCTCTCACTGAGCAGCGCAAGGCAAGAGTTTTAGCATTGCAGATCACCTTAAGATCTGCTCGGCGCATCTTATCTGTCCTCACCAATATCGCTTGGTTACTAGGAAGCCTCATGTACGCTACATACACAAAACTCATATCCTCCAGTTGTAGCTGAAAATATATGGAAATTGGTAACTTTTTTCTCCCTCTGGTTGGAAAATAAGCAGATCAGCGTACGGATGCAGCAAATGTCAACCGAACACCTGATGCAAGTAATGGAAATTCAGCGTGTGACCAGTCCCGTGTCTGCACCCCTCCTTGGCTTTACGTACGTCTACGGCCCTATATGGAATTAGTCATTAGAAAATGAGCTGCTGTAGAAATCAGGTGATTTACGTTAAATACACTTTAAAATAATTTTTGGTGGTGTTTATTTTTTAATTTTGGATGTCCCAAAGAAAAACCTAAAATCTTGCATTTCTAACACTGACCACTAAACCGAATAATAGTCTGAGAATTCTATTCTGTAGAGAAAACCTCTCAGTGGTCATCTCATTATCATCACAGGCAGGATTACACTGAGCGGTGTCACCTATATACAGATACCACAGGATCCATCATTCACAATAGGTGATGTCACGGCTCACCTCCTCCCCTCCCTGCACACTGACCACTAAGCCGAATAATAGTCTGATACTTCCTGTTCTGTAGAGAAAACTTCTCAGCTGTCATCTGATTATCGTCACAGGCAGGATTCCACTGAAAGGTGACACATATGTATATTTAACACAGTATCCACCATTCACAATAGGTGATGTCACAGCTCACCTCCTCCCCCACCCTGCACAGGTCACAGAACATGCCTGTAACACTCTACAATAGAAATCAATAAGTCTCCTGTAGTCTTTTGTGTCTATGATCCATGAGACTGCTGTACAGAACAGAAAGGGGCAGACTACTATTAGGATTAGTGGTCAGTGTGAAAACTCCAGGATTTTAGGATTTTTTTTTAAATATATATAGTGAGATGTCAAATAAAAAATAATAATTACCCTCCTGTTCTTGGTGAGGCTGCTGTAAAACATATCTTTAAATTCTGCAACAAAAGCAAGATGGTCGTTCTCATAGTCATGTACAGGCAAAAGGATAAAAGATCTACAGTCAGAAGATTGAAACAAATTAGAAAAATTGAAAACCTTTCTTTATCTGTTTTTTTACTAGTTAAACATATAGATGATACATCCCTTTAAGCTTACGTCCCATGGGGATATACCTTAAATGATTTGTCCAGAATCTTGAGCATGGAGCTTTCTAGAGGCTTCTGAAGTCTCTGGGCTGTAGGTGCCTCCATATGGCATTGTACTATGAAGAACATACTCCTTGAGTACAGCATGTAGTACCGCGCTGCTTCTTATTATTCATGTAGAGTCTGACAGAAAAACCTCGGTGTTTCCCTGCGGTGTGGTAAGAATACAGAGATATACACTGAACAATCACTGCATTAGGAATAGCTGGCACGTGACATTTTGTGATCAGTAACCCTGTAGCACGCGATGGCCACATCTAGATGTCTTCTCAGATACTATTCTGACCTCTCCTCTGAGCAGAGGAGGCAACATTTGGCAGTCATGCGTAAACATGGTGACTTGAGTGACTTTTACCACAGGCAGATTGTTGGTGCCAAGAGGTGTGATGCCAGAATTTCAGAAATAGTCACACTTGTTGACTGCTCCCGAACCATGGTATCAAGAGTGTACCAAGACTGGTTGAAAGATGGAGAGACATCTGACAGAAGATCACACAGTGGCAGGCCAAGAGTGGTAGATCCTAGAGGGGAGTGTCATGTATGGTATCCCAGCAATGACATGTCACAGGGGACCAAGTGACCCAGCAGTACAACAGCTGGGAAGAAGACATATTGACATAATGACCATGCGGAATACGTTGCATTGACTGGGATTTAAGACAAAGACTGACAAGGGTGCCCCTGATGACCCCATGTCATAGCCAACAGTGCCTCACATGAGCCGAGGAAAGATTTCAATGGACCTTGGACACACAGCAGAAGGTTGACTAGAGTGACAAGTCTCATTTCCTGCTGAGTCATATGAATTGCCGGCTCCATATCTGGCATAAACAACATGAATCCGTCTCTCATGGGTGCACTATTGGAATTGAACAGGCTGGTGGTGGCAGTGCCATGGTCTGGGGAGCATTTTCCTGCTTGGCCTAGGGCCATTGATAATTATAACAAAATCTTGGAATGGTGAATGCTACAGAGACTTGTTGGCTTATCATCTGCACTCATATCTTCCGGAAGTCTTCCCCAACCACAGTGCAATCTTTCAAGAGCACAACACTCTGTGGCATCGAGCTCAGATCACTAAGGAATGGTTGGAGAAACACAACAATGAATTCTCCACACTGCTTTGGCCTCCAGACTTGCTGGACATGTTTGGGATGTGCTAAAAAGGGCTGTGAGAGCAGCCCCCACATACTAGCAGAATGTGATCCAACTGATGGAACTGCTGTAGTGGACATGGGTAGAGCTGAATATAGAGGATGTTCACCACCTTGTGGAATCCGTTCCACAAGGTCTGATAGCCGTGATTGGCCAAAAAGGTGGACCAAGCTGTTCTTGAGTAGGTTGGTAATGCAGGGTTCGTTCTGTGTAATAGGGTCCCATAGATGTGTATGCTGCATTACAGATCCATACAAGTCTACCAAATGATCTACAGCTTACTGTATTGGACCACAGAGCCGCTCTTTGGCCACCACTATTAACGTACTGATGTACGTTCTGGAAAAAAATGCCCTTTAGTACTGTTCTCATTTGCAGTCTGCAATGATCACACTGCAGAAATAAAGCATATAGTAATGTGCCAGTAATTAGAATGGTATAACATTAATTCCAGTACTGGAGCTGATAACGATGTGTCAGCCGTTAGTGTTTAAATTATATATTAGGATCAATAAAGTTTGGAGTCTTTCAATAATGAAGTGTGAGCGGAGTCTGTACAATCTGCTGATGAAGTGATGAAGTGATATTCCACTGCTGGAGCTCTGTGGGGAAAACCTGTCAAGTATTCTGTTTCCCTGCAGTGCCCCCACAGGAGGAATATAGTATTACACAGTGTCCTCTAAAATCAATAGGGTGTCCATGCAATTTATGAATTTATCGGGTCCCCCAAGAGCTGCTAAATTGTACAACTCTTTCAGTCGTCTTTAGGGGATTTTACTCACATCAAATTGTTGCAGAAGCTTCTGTTACTGAAGATCATCCATCTGATTGAGGTTTTACCAGCCAGTAGATTATTTCTGCAAGCGCCATTTAGCTGAACGACACAGAAGACATTTCTGCAACAGTATCAGAGAGATCTACTGGATGACATTTGTAAGAGGGAGGAATGTTAACCCACTGTAGTCGGGGAAGTGCAACACTTGCTAAGATTTATTTCGAGAGGTGATTTCGAATGCTGATGTCTCTTGGGGTCTTTGGCCGCTCTCACACACAAACGTATCAAAGCGCCGTAATTACAAATGCAGCACTTTGCCACGATTTTACAGCGTGTTTTAGCGCGCACCATCACTGTGACGGTTGATGAGGTACGCTAAACGGACAAAAATAGAGCAGACAGTGCTTGAAAATCACCAGGGCCGCTAGCGAGCGCGTGTAGGAACCAGAGAGGGCAGTTATATTTCCTGGTGCCCTCTTCGATGGCCAGTCATCTGAGGATCGATCTGTTTCTGAGGCCCCTCTTCATTCTTCTAAGATGACCACATCACTTAGACTGGTCAATGCCCAATGAGACCTGCTGATATATCTGTAGTCTAAGACACACCACATTGCTCTGATTGGACAATGCTGCTCAGGTGAGCAATCCTAAAGCAGCATGCGGTGCCTGGCTAGCAATGCACAGTGCGCATCAAATAGTGACACAAGCGCCATGGCCATACTGAAACACCATAGACAGCCCAGGGACAGGTGGCTCCACAGCAGAACAGCCATGGAGGAGGCCACCAGGTAAAATGAATAACCCCTTCCTGTTCCTGGATGAATTTTGACTCAGGACCAGAGAGTCGCTCTCACTTTCTTCCTGTTCCACTCGGGGACTTGAACCTAGAAGACAATGGGTCAGATTGACTAATGCTGTCTAATAGTTAGATGGTGCAAACTGGAAGTCTCTGCTGAATGATAAATTCAGGGCATTGGTAGACTGTCGAGTCTGTTTACACCATTTTCACACCAGTTGTGAACCAAACTTTTGCCTACTTTTTGACGCACAATGAAGCATCTAGGCTTCACCTAGCTTCTGAAAAGTCACGCCCCTTTTTCGTAAAAACGAAATGTGTCTAAAATACATCATTAATGAGGTGCAAAAAATGTTTCCTGGTACAATGGGGCATATCAACTAATGTCTGACACACGGAGGTCTGCCAAATGCGTCAAAGCTTCTTGATACATTTGTCGCACTGACACCGCACATAGTTTACATTCATTGGCTTGAGAAACGCCATTCTAAGTAACTATGTCCCATTATACACCAGAAATTATGTGTTTTGTAACAGTACATACAAATGAGAAATGGAATATTGCCTACACAGCGCCACCTATTGGAAGGTAGCGCAGCGGAGACATTATTCCCCATTCTATTTGCATAATTTTTTCCCAGAGAGCATTGCACGGCCTATAAGACTCTCCACTTCCTTGTAGGGCTCTCCACAAGGAGAAGCATTTTTCCTTTCCCCCTAGACTCATTGTGACGGTTCAGAAATAAGTTATAAATAAGGGTTTTAGAATGAGCTTCGGTAATGTGGGATGATTTCAGAGCTCGGCTGTTTAGTAATTAATGACAACCTCCCAAGTCTCATTGCTTCTGCTGCACAATTCTGAGATTAGCATTGTTAACCAAAGAACAAATGAGTCCCCGGGTGCAGCTGTTTGTGCATCTTCTCTATATTGTTTTTCTCTGACAGCCCAGGAACACATTTATGGAAGTCTCCAGCACTTGTCTAAACTCTATTGATAACCGGGTACGAAACATTAAATTATGTTCCCTCCTATGTAACTCCAGGTGCAATAGATCAGCAGTTTCAGGGACCTGGGGGTCAAAACTTTTGATGGCAACGGGTAGTCAATAAATAGTTACATATTTCTAGTCAATGGAACAGATGACCAATATACAGAAGCAGCAACCATTTGGGCAGATGCATTTATTTATCTGATGAGTCACCTGCAGTATCGGTCTTAGATTAGGCGGCACCCTGTGCAGAATTTAATTTTGTGCCACCGTCATAAGATAATTGCTATTTATATTGCACTAGTAGGCAGTCTGCCTATATTCTGTCTGCGCAGAAAGCAGCATAGCCATGCTACAACAACTCAGTGAATAAATATTGTATCAGAACCAAGCCCTTAACATAAATACAGCAGTAGAACCAGGCTCATAATATACCACCGCTCAGTGAGTAAATACTGTACTAGAACCAAGCTCAGTACATAAATGCAGCTACATAACCATGTTAATAACATAATTATAGCACCAGAAGAGCTCAGAACATAAATACAGCACCAGAACCAAGTCCAGTACATAAATACAGCACCGGAACCAAGCTTACGCCATAAATATGGAATCTCCGTACATATATACAATACCACAACAGAGCTCATAGCATAAATACAGCACTAGAACAAAGCTCACACTAGAAGTAAGTTCAATACACAAATACAGCAGTAGGACCAGGCTCATAATATACCACCGCTCAGTGAGTAAATACTGTACTAGAACCAAGCTCAGTACATAAATGCAGCTACATAACCATGGTAATAACTAGAGATGAGCGAGCACCAAAATGCTCGAGTGCTTGTTACTCGAGTCGAACTTTCAGTGATGCTCGAGAGTTCGTTTCGAGTAACGAACCGCATTGAAGTCAATGGACGACTCGAGCATTTTTGTATATGACTGGTGCTCCGCTAAGGTTTTCATTTGTGAAAATCTTAGCAAATCACCAGTCATGTAAAAAACACAGAAACGGATAGGGCAGGCGAGGAGCAACATGCAGGGCTGCATTTCGAGCTCCGAGGTCTCACTATTAAGCCACAATAGTGGCAAGAGTGAGACCCCCCCCCCCCCACCCCACTGTCAGCATAAAGATCGTTCTCCTCTGCCACAGCTGTAACAGCTGTGGCAGAGAAGAACGATGTTAGCCCATTGAATTCAATGGAGCCAGCAATACAGCAGGCTCCATTGAAAGCAATGGGCTGCCAGCGCGCGGGATGATTTTTCGGGAACGGCTTAAAAATATAAGCCCTTACCTGAAAAAGAAAGATTTTAGTGTAAAAAAGAATAAAAATGCAGGCATTCTCTTCAATGGAGCCGCTGCTGCTGCCGGCGACTCCATTGAAGACAATGGTCCGCTGGCACACCTGAATTCTTTTCCAGGGAAGGGCTTTACATATAAGCCATTCCCTGGAAATGAATTAAAAGTGATTTAAAAAACAATAGATACTCACCTCCCTTCAGCTGCTGGGGCACAGCTGGGTCTTCTCCTGCTGTCCCCTGCACTGTGGTGCTGAACTGCTGTCATTCAGCTGAGAGCTACGCTGAGCCAATCAGAGGCAGCATTCACTCACCCATTCATGAATTCATGAATGGGTGTGAGTGAGATCTGCCTTTGATTGGTCAGGCTGTGACCAATCAGAGGGAGCTCATTCAGCAGGCGAGGATTTTAAATCCCCGGCTGCTGAATACTACTCACAGCTGTTCAGAGCAGTTCAGGAGGACTGCCGCCGGCCGCAGCTGAACTCCGTCTGCCGGGACCAGGTGAGTATATATATATATATATTTATTTTTACACATTTCTGGATGAATTGCAGGGAAGGGCTTATATATTTAAGCCCTTCCCGAAAATTCATTGTGTGATCGCCGGCAGCCCATTGCTTTCAATGGAGCTGGCTGTATTGCCGGCTCCATTGAATTCAATGGTCAGTGCTCATTTAATTGAAACGAGTACCGCGTGCTGCTCGTCTCGAGTAACGAGCATCTCGAGCACCCTAATACTCGAACGAGCATCAAGCTCGGACGAGTATGCTCGCTCATCTCTATTAATAACATAATTATAGCACCAGAAGAGCTCAGTACATAAATACAGCACCAGAACCAAGTCCAGTACATAAATACAGCTCCGGACCAAGCTCATGCCATAAATATGGAATCTCTGTACATATATACAATACCACAATAGAGCTCATAGCATAAATACAGCACTAGAACAAAGCTCACACTAGAAGTACGTTCAATACATAAATACAGCAAAGAACTTAACATATAAGATAAATACAGCACCAAAACCACCATCCTAACATAAATGCAGCATGAACCAACCTCAGTACACATATACGATGGATATAAAATCTACACACCTCTGTTACAATGACACACTTTTGTCATGTTAAAAAATCCAAAAAAGATGAATCCTTTCGGCCTTATTTGCACCTTAAATGTGACCTTGGGTCTGAGCTCTGGCTGGGCCATCCCATAACTTTCATCTTCTTCTGGTGAAGCCATTCTTTCGGTGATTTGGAGGTCTGCTTTTGGTCGTTGTTATGCTGAAAGGTGAAATTCCTCTTCATCTTCAGCTTCTCAGCCGAAGCCTGAAGGTTTTGTGCCAAAATGGACTGATATTTGGAACCTTTCATAATTCCCTCCACCTTGACTTAAGCCCCAGTTCCAATTCAACCTTGGTCTCATGAGACTCATGGCAGAAGTGATGGAGGTTTGGGCAGAACATAGCTGGGCTTGGATGTTGTTCTTTGTCAGAAAAGGCTTCCGTTTTGGTCCAGACATATGATGAACACAGGAGATGGTTGTCACAACCAGGACTTGCCAGAAACTCCTGCAGCTCCTTTAATGTTTCTGTAGGACTTTTGACCGCCTCATGGAACAATCTTCTTCTGCATTTTTCATCATTTTTTGAGGGATATCCAGTTCTTAGTGATGTTACTGTTGTGCCAAATGTATGTGCCTTCTTGCTGATGGTCTTCACAGTGCCCCATGGTAGATCTAACTCCTTTGAGATGTCTTGGTCCCCTTTTCCTGACTGACACCTTCCAACAATCAGACTTCTTTGATGTTCTATAAGAATTTTATGGACCAACTAAGAAAAAGTCAGGAAAATCCTCCTAGGAGAGACGAACTTTATACGGGGGACCCAGAATCCCTGTAATAACGGCAGTGGAGTGCTGACTACTATCTATCAGGAGGCTACATGTGATTGGCTAATACTGAACTCAACCACACCCCCGAATACAAGAGGGAGTGAACACTTATGCAACATTATTTTAGTTTTGTTGTCTTTTAACCCTAAACGATTTCAGTCTGTTTTCCAGTGGAGTTGTACAGATAACGGGTCACAATGAAAGTGGAAAAAAATCTGAAATGATTTACCTTAGTCTGATTTTTTTTAACATGACAAAAACCTGGCATCCTAAGGCCGCCTTCACGTGGGCGATAAAATTGCACAAGACGTACAAATCTTGCACGAATATGAACCCCATTCTTTTGAATGGGGTCATAAACATGAGTGACGTTTTCCTGCATGGCACCGCAATGCGATGCAGGAAACAAATCACAGCATGTTCTATCTAGCTGCGTTATCTCGCAAAGCAGCGCGCATTGTCTTCAATGGGGTCAGCGCCAGAATCCCCGGCCCCATTGAAAGCAATGGGATAGACTATGTGATCCTTTGTTGTGGCTGTGACAGCCGCGCTGGAGGATTCCTGCATCCCCGAAGTGATGTAAGGCTTTTTTGGTATTAAAGCGCCTCACATTCATGGAGATTTCACATGGATGGCGAGCACGATATGGGGTAGGATTTGCGGCCCCATATCACACTCGCCCATGTGAACTTAGCCTTACAGGGTTGTGTAGACTTTTTATATCCACTGTACAATACCAGAGCCAACCTTACTACATAACTGCAACATCAGAATCAACCTCAATACATAGATACAAGACCAGTACCAGGCACTGTAACATAAATATAGCCCCAGAATCAAGTTCATATTCTAAATACCGTAGCAGAATTAAGGAATTGTGTAGCGGGGGCGCCAATAAACTGACAGCCATCCCCAGAGCATCAGAGGGGAGGAGACAGAGCCAGGAGGAGGATGATTCATGTAGCTCTACAAGCAGCTGCTAGAGAGGAAAATCATCTGACCGGGGGACCTAAGGGGAAAATTGCACCCAGCCTACATCTGCCGGTTGCCCCACTGGTGGCTGGCACCCTGTACGACTACATGAGTCCCACATAGCTAAGGCCTGCCATGGTCACCTGCTATAATGCCATCTTATTATATCATACACTTGCACTAGTGTTTCATTTTCTTTCCTACTGGACACACTTCTGCTATTACTGGACCTAAAGATGAGACAGGGACGCTCCATATGGTACCTATATATAGTGCCAGATTAAATATTGCGTCTAGGAGGTGAAAACGTCCATAGTATGGCAACTAATAGCGCAAGACGCAATTTTTTTGTTGGGTCAAAAGCTGTGGGAGGGAAGGAGATCAAAGCTATTTGGGGACTGGGAGATACCCAACCATGGATACTGGGGGGGGGGGGGGGGGGTTAAGGAGATCTTGCTACACTTAGAGCAGAGATGTCTCTGAGGTCCGTGGATCACTTTGCCTATTTTCAGCATCAGGATATTTTCACGTTACTTGGTCTAGTTTGAGTAATGAACAATTTCACATCACACCGACGCTCAGGCAACTTGTCAGACACATTTAATCAATGTTTCCATGCCACAGCACCCTGATTGGCAGCATCATAATGCCAATTAATTAATGTAATGAGTAACTCCTCTGGAGGAAGAATTAGTATACATATAAATACATTTTATACTCAAGCCACAATTTCAGGTTACTAATTTCCACATTGCATTTCGCTCCCAGATCTCAGGCCTGTTGGGTTTAAAGGGTTATTCCATTTTTAGATGTTTTGTGTATTATTATGATTTTTTTTTTCTACAAGCAAAAAGGTATACAGAAAAATACATTGGACTATATTATATTATACAGTTTAACCTGACGCTTAATGCGTGAAAAAAATGCCACCATTTATTTGCCTTTTTCAATGACTTGTGCGTTTTTAACAAGTTTTCGAAAACACTCCAGGTTCTCCTCACCTGATCATTTGCTGCTATTTGCACCCTGATTTGCACCCTGATGTCCTACTGTTTACAATTCACTTTCATGCAGAAGGTGTATAGCAAGCCTATCATTCTGCCAGTAGTTCACTGTCCTGACTTCCTAGCCCTTACTTTCCATGCTGCATTACACTGTTTGTGGTCCAATCAACAGGAAGGCAATATCTGAATGTTCACCCCTCTGCTTTCCCAGGACAATTAGGCATTTAGATACATTGTGGCCAAATGATGAGTATACCCATTATAATGTGTGTGTGTAATGTGTGTGCACACCCACATGCTGTAACAGCAGGAGAGGCAGAGACTGTGGAAATCCTTATTGCAGTGTCTGTAGATCTGTCAGCCTGCAGCCTGTGAGTGCAGGGGAGCTATTTGTGAAGATATCTCCTCCTCTTGGGGTATAGCTATAGGGGTTGCAAAAGTCATAGAATCATAGAATGGTGGAGTTGGAAGGGACCTCCGGGGCCATCTGGTCCAACCCCCTGCTCAGTGCAGGATTTACTAAATTATTCCCGACAGATGTCTGTCCTTCCTTTGTTTGAACACTTCCATTGAAGCAGAACTCCCCACCTCCCGTGGTAACCTGTTCCACTCTTTGATCCCCCTCACTGTCTAATATCTAATCTGTGTCTCCTCCCTTTCAGTTTCATCCCATTGCTTTTAGTCTCTCCTTGTGCAAATAAGAATAGGGCTGATCCCTCTGCACTGTGACAGCCCTTCAGATATTTTTAGACCAGTAGCTATCAGGCCCAAGAGCTTTGGGGGGCCCAAAGGCCCCTCCATCACCTAAGAAGACACCAGTATTATAACTGGTAGAGGCCCCTGTTACAAATTTTGCATCAGGCCCTAAGAGCCTCTAGTTACGCCTCTGTCCTACCCTGTTGCCATATAAGCATCCTCGTTGCTTGTTACAACAATGGTTCTGTATCTAACAGCAGTGAGTGAATTACATCGAAGCTGGAAGGGAGACCCCTCGGTGAAGCCACTTCAAATGTGATTGAAAGTGGTAAAGCAACAACATTTTTAACCCCTAAGAGACAGGCCTACTTTGTGCCTGAAGGACCAAGGGATTTTCATCATCACTTTACAAGAAAGTTAACTCATTGACATAGTCATAGGAAGGCATTCACCATTCAGTAAAAATATCTTATCTGGATCAGCACCATCACTGCAATACTTTGCAGTATAAAAACACATTTTTAGAGAAAAGCAACTAACTTTGCATCTCTGCATTCTAAGACCTTCAGCATTTTTATTTTGCAGGCTCTGTGAGGGCTTGTTTTTTGAGGGTAGAGTTGTATGTCACGTTGTGCTCCTGGGACCTCTAGTTCTATGTGGTTCCAGGGGCACATATCCACAGGTGAGGGATGTTTGGGCTGGCTGGGTGTGGAGTTCTCCAGCCAGCCAATCACCACAGGTCTTCTGCACATAAATAACAGCCCATCTTGCTAGAGAGTTCTGGTCATTTATGCTTCTCGTTATTCCCTCCCAGTTCCCTGGTGCTTGCAGTCATGCATACAAGAGGTTCTGGGTTGAATTCTCTCATTTGTTGGTGTGAACAGTGTCCTGTTCTACCCGCATGCTATTTACCTATCTGTGATGAGCCGAGCCCCTAGGCTCCAACATGGGTCCATCTGTATTGGGACAATCACACCACTTGTAGGCAGGACTCCCTGGGGTTTAAGTTGCCTTGTTAGAGTAGGGACTCACGAGACAATGAGGACCCTTGTTGTGTCCTCATGAGCTTAAGTATCTTGGCCAAATTACAAACCAATATGCCATATGTACTTTAGATATTCCATCTGCTCATGTGTGTAGGTATTCTTGGTAAGTGTTTTGGTGGCTGTCAGTTGTTGTTGATGTCTGCTCGCAAGTACTGCTTCACTTTACAGTACCCTTTGTTATAGTGTTCCGCGTGTATGCACGTTCCCCTGTCCCAATCCTTTCCATCCACTCCTATTTGCGGATGTCCTGGGCATGGTGTGCATTACACTCGTATGTGACATTGCAGTTTTTATTGGTACTAGTTTGAGTTACATGTGACTTTTGGATTGCTTTTTATAGCATTTTTGGGAGGCAAAAACAAATAACAATTCCAGCATAAGTTTTTAAACTATTTTTATGACGTTCACCATGCAAGATAAATAACAAAATAATTGTCTGTGTCATTATTAAGGTGGTACTACCTATTATGCGCTACTTTTAATTTTTTAAATATATTTTATCTGTTTAAAATGTTTTTTTGTGGGAAAAATATCCAATTTTTTTAAACAATTTTTTTCATTAAATTAAACTTTATTGAATTTTTGAGACTATTCTTTAGTCCCTGAAGGGGATTTAAAAATGCAGTTGCTCGATCTCTAGAATAGTACACTGCATTACTGATGTAGTGCATTTTACTAAGCCTATGACAACAGCTTATTAGGCTCCGCAGAAGTTGGGGCCTAATAGGCTGAGTTACATGGCAGACATAGAGATTTGTCAGGCTTCCAGCTGCCAGGGGAACCCCTTGGTACTTTGCAATCACACATTGTGGAATGCTAGTGGATGACAGAAGGAGCACCTTTTCCCTGTCATCTGCTTACATGCTGAAGTTGTTATTCATTGTGGCATGTAAGTGGTTAAATAGCCAGGATCTGAGGTTTCTCCAATATTAACTGTTAGAGCAGGAGCCGATAGTCAGCCAAGCCAACCCCTTAAAAAGATGTATGTGCAGATTTAAATCCTATTAGTGAGATCAGTAAAATGGTGTATTAGAGTCTTTAATGGGTTAACATAAGCTTATCACAGAAATGATTAGACTAACACAAGTTAGTACATGAGCAGAAGTTGTCTGAAAAATTACTGCCCTTTTAAGATAAGATAACTTGTTATCAAAGTCAAGTTGAACTTTGCTACATCTGTAAATATATTGTAGGGAGCATGCTGTGTGAGAAGTGCAGGACTAAGTGTGCAGGAGAGGGAGGAGGAGCTGAGTTGTCTTGCCTTTCCAAATGGTGTTGATGTGTATAATCTATGTCCAGCATTATTTCAAGACTGCATTATATTAGGGCTCTCAGATCAAATGTCTTCCCTATAACCCGCACAACGTCCTCGGAAGTCCTTTTGCATCGTGTTTCAATGAAATGCGCAGACATTTTACCGCCCCTTTTTAGTAGCAAACTCATAGGACAAATTCAAAGATCTAGTAAAAAGACGAAAGGCATTTAGAAATGTGGAATGGGCGGTTACATTCTAGCACTTTGTGGGGTCTCGGCTCACGTAAGACATTTCTTTCTATCCCCGTCCTACACGTGTGGAAGATTGTTATAGTCACATATTGGAGGCAAAAAGATCCCCAGGTCACATTGTCGCGAATAGACAATGACTGGTGGCAGAAGGTAATGAAGTAGTAGCATAGTCAGAAGCACAGCCAGGAGTCATTACCAGGAAAGCAATCTTGATGCAAAAGGCTAGAGAATGAGACAGGAGGGTATTCAGCAACAGAGCCAAGGGTCATCACCAGGAGAGTAGCCATGATACAACAAACAGAAGGATGAGACAGGGACATAGGAGCAGATGAAGGGTCAAAGCCAGGAACAGAACAACAGATTCCACATGAACAAGCCCAGAGACAAGGCAGAAATGATATCTAGTGTAGAGGAGTCGGTGGGGGATGGCTCTGTCATCTTAAGATCACTGAACTGGGTTGGATCAACCATCCCTTGCTCAGGCTTGCCTCTGCTGATTGACTTGGGTCTTTCACCCATAGTAGGTAAATATAGTTCCGGCATAGGCTCAAGCACACTGGAAGTCTAGTTAGGAAGACGGATCTGTTGCAAGGGGTGCATTGGACAATACGGGAATCTGTTTGATAACCAGAACGTGAAGCCACGATGAGAAACTCTAAACCATTTATTGCAACGAAACAGAACAGTTCATAACCAAACAGAACATAAAAGGTGTGGCATCAGAGATGTGTCAGTAGGAGGGGGACCAGAGGAGCTAATGCTGATGCAGATATATTACACCCAAAAGTCCGGTTGTATAGTAGTCTTTCTTCTCTGTCTCTCTATGGCAAAACAATCAGTTGGGCCAAGAATGTGACCGCTGCACAGCGATGCTCCGCGGAGAGACTCTGACTTGCCGCCACACGATTTCCACTTCCGGCTATTTTTTGCGCCTAACACCTGCACTGCTCTGATCCCACCAACTCTTACAAAGTCTTCTACACATGCTCTAGGTCATAATTGCAGTGTAAAACAGCATGGATTCCCTCTTACACTAGGAGCACGGCTGAGGTCAGGAGCAGTAGTATCAGAAAAGGGGAAGAACTGCAATCAGCAGAAAGATATTGATGGACGATTGGCCTGATGTCATTGGCAGACAATGGATGGCTAACAACTGTTGGCTGAAGTCAAGACGATGAGCCGGCACTCAATGCCGGACAGGATGATGTAAGAAGTACAAGTTCATTATTTACTTGGATTTCCATACAGAAGACATGTGTTGTAATTTCTCTGTAAGCTCAGGCAGAGTTTCCTGAATACATGAAGACTGATTGACGCCGATCTGCCGCTGAGCCTCTCTATTTCCTGGCGATGTGGTGCTGAACTAATTTCTATCTAATTGCCAAGTAAAGTGAACAATGACATTTTGCAGCTTAGCAAAGAAAATAAAACATTGCGGCCTCTTTGTATCAAGGTTAAACATCGACATTTGTATTCACAACTCGGCGCTCAAACCTCGACGCAGCAAACAGGAAAAGCAAATATGTGTTTGCTTTGACTGAAGTGTTACGATTAAACGAGTAGACCCATTAGGGGCCTAATAGAGAGGGACTGGAGCCGTTCCCTTATACATTTCCATGATGAATGCTACAAATCCAGAAGATATTTGTGGTAAATCTTTTTCTATTGTTTCATTTTGTTTAACCCTTTCAAGACCAAAATATATATTTTTTCTTTTTTTAATTTTTGCTTTTTCTTTCCCAATTTCAAAAAATCTACTTTTTTTCATATTTTTCAGCAACGTAGTTGCATGAGGGCTTGGTTTTTGCAGGACAGGTTCTAAGTTTTGAATAGTATTGTGAGGGGGTAACTAGCTCGGTATTTTCCTGGTGATCTGGGATAGTGTTGATAGCATGAAGCCTCTAAGACTATCTCACATAGGGTGCAGGAGCCGACACGTATGCTTTGAGTAACAAACTTTAATAAAAAGAAACCAGATACACAGTTTTAGTCCCATTCCAGGGTCACTCATGACTGTGTACCAGTCAACTATTACAGAGGATCCAAGTAAGCGGTTTTGCATTAAAAGTCCAGTACCCGTATATCAGATTTCTCAAAATCCTTAACCCATAACCGGGCTTTCTATTTTCATTCTCTTTTCCTTATGTGACAAGTTTCTCAAGAGTCCTTACCCGATCACCAGTAATGTAGTCTCTGGCTGCTCTGTATTACATTCACATTGTTGAGCAAAGTAGAGGAGAGGAATGAGGAAGCTGAAGTCTCTCCAATGCTTGCATACAGCTCAGCCTTCATATAAGAAATGTCTGCCCCTCTGAGGAGCTCACGCCGATCGGGCTAATCCTGCCTACCACAGTTTCTCTCATACCAGGGAGTATACTTTGCTTCTTACTCCAAAGCATGGCTGCAAAGACTGAGGGAGTATCTCCAGCTCCCCACACTGCAGCATAGCTGCACACACACACAGCATCCCCAGCTCTTCACACTGCAGCATAGCTGCATAGACACAGAGGAGCATCCCCAGCTCCTCACACTGCTACATAGCTGCACACAGACAAAGGAGCATCCCCAGCCCTTCACAATGCTGCATAGCTGCACACACACAGAGGAGCATCCCAGCTCTTCACACTATAGCATAGCTGCATAGACACAGAGGAGCATCCCCAGCTCCTCACACTGCTACATAGCTGCACACAGACAAAGGAGCATCCCCAGCTCTTCACAATGCTGCATGGCTGCAGAGACACAGAGGAGCATCTTCAGCTTCTCACACTGCTGCATAGCTGCACAGACACAGAGAAGCATTCCCAGATCCTCACACTGGAGCACAGCTGTACAGACTAACCACTTTCTACTCTTACTGTTCAGCTCTGTTCCCTCCACAATTTAAAGTCACAGTAGTTTACAAATCACTGACACAGCACTGAAATAAATTTGCAATAAAACAGCCAGCAACAATCATACCTCCTTTACAATACCCTTTTTAAGTTTTTTTTTTCAGGAAAATATTATTGATGAGCTATTTTATTGTTCATCTTGTGGGATAAATAATGCAATATTTTAGCAGATCAGGCTTTTGGAACACAACAATACCAGTTATGTTAATATTTCTATTAGGTTCATGGCTTAATGCATATATATATATATATATATATATATATATATATATATATATATATATATATATATATACATATATAAATGCTCGAGGGTTCGTTTCGGGTAACGAACCCCATTAAAGTCAATGGGCGACTCAAGCATTTTTGGGTGAGTGCTGCCTCTGATTGACAGCTGAGAGCTGCCCCTGATTGGTCCCTGTGCTGAGCCAATCAGAGGCAGCACTTACCCATTCATGAATTCATGAATGGGTGTGAGTGAGAGCTGCCTCTGATTGGTGAGGCTGTGACCAATCAGAGGCAGCTCATTCAGCAGGCGGGGATTTTAAATCCCCGGCTGCTGAATACTACTCAGAGCACTTCCGGAGAACTGCCGGATAGACGTGGTTGAACTCCGGCTGCAGCGGAAAGGTGAGTATACATTTTTTTTTTATTTTTACACATTTTAGAATGATTTTCAGGTAAGGGCTTATATTTTTAAGCCCTTCCCGACAATTCATCCCGCGATCACCGGCAGCCCATTGCTTTCAATGGAGCCGGCTGTATTGCCGGCTCCATTGAATTCAACGGTCAGTGCTCGTTTAAATCAGACGAGTACCGCGTGGTGCTCGTCTCGAGTAACGAGCATCTCGAGCACCCTAATACTCGAACGAGCATCAAGCTCGAACGAGTATGCTCGCTCATCTCTAATATATATATATATAGTTAATCATTTTTTGTTTAAAACTTAAAAACATTTTTTTAGTCCTACTAGGGGACATGAACTTATGATTCTTTGATGAATATTACAATATTCTGCAGTACTTTTGTATTGCACTATACTAATTGCTTGCCAGCATCTTATTCAAGAGGAATTGTTACTGTGTGGGAGCACGAAAGAGGACACTATTACTGTGGAGTAGAAAGGTGAGCTGTTTGGGACCCCTGAACTCAGATTGGGGCATTTAAATAATTCAAAGAGAAATTAAAAGAGTTGACAGCCGTGATCAGCGTTCATGCTGTAGGAGAGTAAGACAGCCGACACCCACCACATATGGAGCAGGATCGGCTCCCATTCCGGATCCATACAAACCCTACGCTTGGGGGAAGTACATGAATGCCCTTTAGGGTTAATGGGTTAAGAAAAATTGTTTATCCCACATAAATCCTTGAAGGAGTTATCTGGCACATAAAATAACTTAAAACAAAAAGAATATGCTCAGTGATGAAATGCCCTGCGCTCACAGGATTCACCAAGTACTTAGAAGTATTGCCAACATTTAGAAACCTACTTTGGAGGAGGGTAATATGATGTCCACAAGCCCCCTTCTACTGCATATATCACAATAAAGACTTCTCGCTCTTAAAAATGACATTTTATCCATGATCGCTGAATAAAGAAAAGGAATATTCTACACCATTTGGCTGATTGGAATATCATTGGAGGTATCTGCAATAGGAGGGGGCTTTTGTGGACATCACATCCCCCTCCTCCAAAGTAAGTTTCTAAATATTGGCAGAAACACTATGCAATACTTATAGGTATTTGGTGAATCCTGTGAGCGCCGGGCATTTCATCACTGAGCATCTTGTTTTATTCTATACAGGGGGGATCCTCCTTGTGAGGACCCCTGTAACTCCTGGAGCTCTCCCTTGATCCAGCAGTTGCCACTGGGCATAGGCGTCAAACACGCCCATCCCCAAACCACCAGGTGAGGCAGCTGGTACCACCAGGTGAGACTACAAATTATCATTCATCTCTGGCGCTCCCCTGGTATTGAATAAAATAATCTAAGTGGGCTTAAAATGAAATAAAATTGAATTCAGACGTCTCCCTGCTACTTCTTATCCAGCGATGCAGCCCTGATGCCCGCCGCATGGAACCAGGAAGACGCGGCGGGCGATCATGTGCCGTTCATTGTGCTTGTGACTGCTCAGCCACTCACAGCCATGGAAAAATCACCACTAAAACCTACGCCTGGCTGAGCGGCCATGTACACAGTGACCGCCCACCGTTTGGTCCAGGTTCCGTGCAGCGGACAGCGAGGCTGCAGCGCCGGACGGGGAACCGCCAGGATAGGAGAGGATTCCATTTTTCTTCATTTTAAACTCGTTTAACCTTTTTTTTTTATGTCCCGGAAAACCACTTTAAAAGCAATTTGAGATCTTGTTTTCGGCTTTCTTTCTGGTCTTGATGTTTCATGGTTAAAGTTTTCCTTGTGAAGTCTCAAAAATCAATTCCGGGCCCGATAGAAACCGATGGGACTTTTATTTATTTATTGATAAAGTGCCCGAACCGGCGAAGTGCAGTAAAACAAGGCTTCAGTTACAGCGGCGTAAAAATAGTCCGACGGCAAACACAGGCATGTTCAATGACTTCTCAATGTCAGACATGGCGGAGAGGCAGCATCATAAATACAGGGATATTTCATAATTTAGCAGTGGGAATGACAGAGCCGCACATTTGATGGAGCCGGAGAGTAAAAGGAATGAAATGAGAGCCGGCTTTATACATGCTCAGTATTTTATAATGTGACATGAATAGTAGGATGAGTCAACTGAAAATACTGGATTGCTGCGAAGGCGAAACACTGGAGTTTCAATCTTGAGGACATCAGCAGAGTTAAGTTTATGAACCTCTACAAGTTATAGTTTTTTTCAAGGGTAGAAAAAAAAGTGTCTCTTAGATTACTGGGGGGGGGGGGGGGGGGGGACGAAAAATGTAGCGTCTGCTGTCGGCGAGATTTATAAACTCGGAGCTAAATGTAACGGCATCGCAGTTATTATCAGACTATTAGTTTATAAGGTCTGTTAAGAATCCCCCGCGCCCCAGAAAAGGGTTCAGTCACTTCTTTCATTTTTCACAAAGCATTAAAATACAAAATGTGGAAGCGTTTGCAAGATGATAATCCTCTCCGGGCAGCAGCCGTGGAATCCCTTCCCTGAATGTCCGGGGGGTTACTTTTTTCTAATTTTTTTTTTATGGTTTTATAGTTTTTAAGGGTTTTATGTATATTATTTATTTATTTTTCTTTTTATTGTTTGTTCGAATCAATTATGTACAATTAATTACAAACCCTTCACTCCAAGGGCAGCCTCATAGGGGCGCATGTGCAGCCGCAAAATCTGTGCCCCCCCAATGCGCAGCAAAAAGAACCCATTGACTTCAATGGCTTCCTTCACAATACCTGCACATTTTGGGCACAAGGAAAAAAAGATGTGACATGCTCTATTCACGCATTTTCCGGCGCAATTGCGCACCAAAGGCCCCTGTCTGCACAAAATCTCACACGGAAGTGAGCAATTTCACAAGGTTAAGCAATGTCACCTGGGCCTACTGGATCAGCTGACACACCGACCTCCTCTGGATAGGCCATCAGTAGTGGATGGACGGGGTCCGCGGCTCTATCAGCTGATCGTCCGGCTTGCTGTCAGCGCAGCGGGCTGGACCTTGTAACAAGCAGGTGGAGGAGGAAATTGGAGCGATAGCTTCACTCTCATTAAAAAATCCTCCTCCACTTCCTGCTCTTGTAAAGGCTCTTTTACATGAACATAAATATGCAGCGTGTTACATAACACACAGCGAATAAAGTGCATTAATACCAATTGGATCATTTACATTTTTAATGCGACTTTCAGACACGTGAAAAAAACGCAGCAAGTCCTATCTCCTGCATCCTGTCATTGAGGGCTTACTCAGAGGAGTGTAGGCACCCGGCAGCATGGAGCGCACTCACTTGGGCCGGTCCTCTCTTTTCTCGGCCGTTCAATTAACAGGCCAGAATCCTGATAGTGAAAATGAAACCACTGAAATCCTGCTGATATGAATGGTTTCCTTTTGTCCCGTTATGTGGCCATGATTATCACGCCCGCATAAGGGGACAAAACCGTGTTCGTCTGAATCCGCCTTACACGCCAAAATGGCCCATTCCAATCAATGGGTGTGCTTAAATACAGAGGAACTACGCAGGAAGCCTGCATATTCACTGCGTGTTCACACACAAAATCAGTGGGGTTTTGTGCGTCGTTTTAAAATGTGTAATAAATACGCTGCACGTGAAAACACATAAAAAACTGCCGAAATACGCAGGGAATCCGTATATTTCAAACCATGAACTCACTATTCACTGGCCATACACCCATGTGAAAGAGCCATTACCGTCAGCTTGTCCTGGGCAGGAAGTGGAATAACAGTGAAGAGCTCCCATTGATTTCCGTGGGAGTGAAGCCAGCGCCCCCCATTCCTTCCCTGCTCGCTGATGACAATGTCCAACCCGCTGCACTGGACGGCGAGCCGGATGATCAGCTGATAGACGGGGGTCCTGAGCAGAGGGCCCCTGTTCACCAACTACTGATGGCCTATCCAGAGGACAGGTGATGACCTGAAATGAGCCCAGACTATCCCTTGATCAAAAGGCAGGTCACAAAGTGTCCCTCCTACTACTGGGACCCCAGCGATCAGCTGAAACCCATGGGTAACCCTATCAGTAAGTGTCACTATTTCCTTGCAGATTTATTTACCTACTTGCATCAGAATGATGACATCAAAAAGCTGCAATTTTGGCACAAGCGGCTTTCAACTTTTTGAAAATAGGTGGGGCTTAGCTGAAGGAGGTGTGGCCTCTAGAGGCCCACCAAACTTATTATAATTTACTCCAAAAACTGGCTTAAATTATAAAGTGAGTCTATGCCGGCTTCTAGCTGGTGCAGACCTGATTCCCAGGTCATGGGGTGGCCAGAGATGCGCCTAATTTATTAAGGCTGCCTGTCTACGGGCATTTTCACATTGCGTTCGCCGCGGCGATAATCCGGCTGTGGGGAACGCAATGCACACTTTCCATAGTGTTGCTATGGAAAGCGCAGCCCCCCTGTCCACGAACGGAGAATCATAGCGATTCTCAGCTCGCATCCGGCAATTCGCAGCATGCTGTGAATTGCCGCCATTCTCCACGGTCAGTCTATCTGTTAGATAGGCTGACCGCGGAGATCTGTCTGCAGGCTCCAGCTCCCAGGCGCCAGCTCCCGGGGCGGAGATCCGCCACGGGATACCGCAACACCGATGGACAGGCAGCCTAAGAGCTGTTCACCTCTTAATTACTGTATATACTTCAGTATAAGCCTAGTTTTTCAGCACATTTTTTTGTGCTAAAAAAGCCCCACTCGGCTTATACTCTAAGGGAAGGGTTAATATAAAGAACCTCCATACTCACCTCCCAGCTGGTGTCTGTGTCTACGGTGGCGGTGCGGCAGTCTTTTTAAATTCTCTCCGCTGTAATCCCCAGCCGTCCTCTTAGCTCGGCTCTGTCATTCCCCACCATCAGCGCTATGTAAGTAAGAGCTGTGATTGGATCGAGCGTCAGTCAATCACAGCCGGTGCTTGATCATTCACAGCCAATCAAGCTGTTTTAGAATTCTCCCTGCTGTCATCTCCCTGCTCAGTTTTCAAATCCCCTGCAGTCAGTGCTGTGCAAGTAAGCGCTGTGAGTGGATCAAGCGCCAGCTATGATTGGCTGGCGCTCAATCCAACCACAGCACTTACTTACACAGCACTGACGGAGCCAAGCAGAGAGGACGGCGGGGAATAACAGCTGGGAGAATTCAAGCAGCTTGTCGCACAGACACAGACGCCGACTGGGAGGTGAGTATGGAGTATGGAGATTTTTTTTTACCTAGTATATACTTGAGTATAGCTCGGCTTATACTTGAGTCAATACGTTTTCCCAGTTTTTTGTGGTGAAACTTATTGTCTCGGCTTATACTTGGGTCGGCTAATACTTGAGTACATACGGTATTTAGGCACTCTTCACTCCAGCACACCTTCCATCAAGAGAGGCGCAGGATGTATTCCCGCATAGTGTTTACAGTACATTACTGTTATTTTAAAAAAAAACAGCGATCCGCATAAAGAGTCTCCTAGCAAAGATACAAATGAGTTCCTCCATTATTGAAAAGACCTGGTGTTTTTTTTGTTCCTCTTGGGAGGGGAGACTGCAAAGGGGATGGGACCAACCGAGGCCAGACCTACAGCAGTCATATTGTCTTCTTCTATGTCTACCCTATATCCCATACTACAAATTGTTTGCCCTGGTACAAACCAATCACATCATGGAAAACATCCTTTTACAAGTCCTTTTTCTAAAAGGGTGAATGTAGCGCAGATTCAAAGTCCCTTTAGATTAACACTTTGATGTCTTGGGCATATATGTTCGCTCTTCTGGGTCAGGGTTTGTACAGAGCAGGATCGAATCGGAAGTTGCTCGCACTATATAAAGGTGCCACTGTTTCTGACACGCTGATCATGGCTGTCAACATTGTAAGTGCCTGCCAATTCTGACAGAAGCATTTAAATTCCCCAGTTGGAGTTTGGGGGTCCCAATCAACCCACTCACGATAACATCATGAGGTGCGGTGTGGTTGCCATGGCAGCCAAGGGCCTTCTGAAGTCCTTCGTGCTGCCATGTTTGTCTGCCTATTAAAACGGGCATGTAGCCAATCCTAATAAAATATTGGCAGAAATACCCAGTATTTGCAATATTTAAGTATTGCAGTATATGGTATAGGTGATCGCAAGTTCAATTCCTCTATGGAGACAAAAAACAAAAAGCAAAAATAAGTGATAAATACATTTTTTATAACTATAAAAAATAAAGGATACTAAAACTTGAAAAAAACTATTTTCCCTTATTCATAATTGTGCTTTTTCGGTTAGCCCATCTCCAGGTAAAAATGTGATAAAAAGCGATCAAAAAGTCATATATGTTCTAAAAAAAATCACGGCTTGTGCCGCATAAAAACAAACCCTCACACAAGCCTATCAATGGAAAGATAAAAACATTATTGCAATCAAAATGTAGTGGTCTGAGAAAGGGCCCTACATAGCGCTGTTTAGCTGTGGAGACCGGTAATATAATAACTGGCCCTATGGATTTAATCTGAGTCAGTTTACACAAGGAATGCAGGTAACCTAGCAACCAGTTAGGACGTTTTTAATCTGCTGCACAGGATAGAGAAAATGCCCAGAGACTCAGATGATGCAGGTAGCCTAGCAACCAAATAAGTTGTGATTGGCTGCAAACAGACTGATCAGGTGACTGAAGTAATATATAGGGGACACAACGGCCGCAGAAAAAAGAGAAGAAAGAGAGAAGCAGGAGAGAAGCGGAGAAACAGAGAGAAGCAGAGAAGGAGTGTCAGTTGTGACAGTGAGTAGAGGAGAGTCTGCTGTCGCAGTGAGGAGATGCAGAGGACAGGAGAGATAAGAGAAAGAGAGCTGAGATGAAGAGAGGGAGATAAAGAGATGTAGATATGAAGAGGTATGGAGAAAAGAAATCCAGAGTGATCTCCCAGTATATAAACATGGTATACACAAGTATCTTCATTGTTGCAAATTGTATATAATTCACTGGAGATATGATTTGTTACTCAATGAGTGTGTTGAAGAGAATTACCTCATCTCCCTGTCTGACTTAATAATAACACCGTGTTTACTACAAGTTAGGCAAAATATCTGACTCCACCTATAATTCGGCACCTCCCTACTCCCTACTACAAATTGTAACCAAGTGCACTGGCGTCCCTGTTTTGCTGCAGTGTGCAGCATCCCATAGGGTGACCCCGGACACATGGCATATGCTGAGGAGCTGGGAGGGCAAGATGCTGGCTTGTCAAGGTGGCACTTACCACGCTCCCTCCCGGAGTAATGCACGCAGCCAAGGCCAGGGCAGCGTTGGGCCTCTTCCAGACACCTCTGGCATGGGGATGCCCAATAAACAGTAAGACAAGTGCGGAGTTTGTCACGGGTGATGCCTCCATTTCGACACCCACCGGCATGAACATTGGCAGGGAAATAACTCACCACAGACAAGGTTATAGTACCTCAGGTCCCTGGGAACAGGGCCTGGAATAACTTTACTTAATGGTAACTTCAGCAATACAAGGCAAAATAGACAGTCTTCCAAGTGCAGGCAAGATTAGGAATATATACAGACAATCGGGAAGATGAGTACCTCCACACAGCAGTCCCAGACTTCAGGACACCTGTGTGTGCAACAATTGTAGATGCGTATCTCCACCACAGGGGTCCCAGATTTCAGGACGCTGGGGCATGAACAATTGAGAACTAAGAAGGGTACCTCTGCACTGGGCCTTGTGTAAGAAAGACTTAGTACTGGCTCATGCTCTCTCTTTCTGCAAGGCTCACTTACTGATCATAGAAGCAGGCACTCCGGGAAATCTCTTCTTCTCTTCCATCTTCAGCATATGAGGGCTGAAGGTGCTCCCATGTGCCTCTGTGCTTTGCTCTCTCCCAGCTCCAGAAGATTGACTCCCCTTTCCCATTCTCAATCACTCACATTTATAGCCTCTCTCATACCAGGATAGAATTGATACATTTACAGGACAGGATAGAATTGATACATTTACAGATAATCAGCTCACTCTTTGCAGAAATTAACCCATCACACACTGCAGCTGTGCAGTACTCATAACAAGACACTTTTGCACAGTGCATCTACATAAGACATACATGTATGACATTATGGAGGGGGCCAGGAAAGCATGTACTGGGCAACTGCACAGTGTGTATGCCATGAGAGCAAGACTCTGCCCCAAAGATGGCAGAATTGCATTTTTATTTCCCTTTTTCACTCCACTTATATGGGACAGAAAAACATTTAAAAATGTTGCTTTTTAATAGTATCATCAAGTTTTTAATTGTATCATTAAAAAATAGAGATTATTCTGCAAAGAAACAACAAGCCCTCAGACAGCGACGGAAAAATAAAATAATTATGATTTTTTTTTGAAAGCGGGGAGCTAAAACCAAAAATACAAAAAAAAGGGCTATGTTCTTGAGGCCTTAGTCACACGGGCATTTTTTCACGCGATTTGCGGATCGCATGACGGATGCGCATCCGCAAATCACGTGACCGATGCGCGCAAATCGCCCGAAAATCTGCTCCTAGCCGCGTTTCATTAGAAACGGGCCGGAGCTGTCCAGCGCATTGCATTCAATGGAGACGGCAATAGAGCCGGCTCCATTGAAAGCAATGCGCTGCGGGCGAGCCCGGAATGAATTGTCGGGAAGGGCTTAAATATATAAGCCCTTCCCTGCAATTCATCCTAAAAGTGTAAAAATAAAAAATATATATATACTCACCTTCTCCCGGCAGCCGGAGCTCCACGCGGCCGTCCTGCAGTGGGTGTGAAGGGAGTGTGAGTCAGACCTGCCCCCTGATTGGCTCAGCGCTGAGCCAATTAGAGGCATGTCTCACTCACACCCATTCATGAATTCATGAATGGATGTGAGTCAGACCTGCCCCTGATTGGCTCAGCGCTGAGAGGCAGCAGTCACTCACCCATTCATGAATTCATGAATGGATGTGTGAGTGAAACCTGCCTCTGATTGGTCAGGGCTGTGACCAATCAGAGGCAGATCATTCAGCAGGCGGGGATTTTAAAGCCCCGCCGGCTGAATAGTGTCGAGAAGCAGTTCAGGAGAACTGACAGCGGCCGCGGCTGGACTCCGGCTGCAGCGGAAAGGTGAGTATACAATTTTTTTTTAATTTTAACACATTTTAGGATGAATTGCAGGGAAGGACTTATATATTTAAGCCCTTCCCGACAATTCATCCCGCGCACGCCGGCAGCCCATTGCTTTCAATGGAGCGGCTGTATTGCCGGCTCCATTGAATTCAATGGGCAAACATCGTTCTTCTCTGCCACAGCTGTTACAGCTGTGGCAGAGAAGAATGATTTGTCTTCTATATGTTCTCAATGGGGTCGGCGCTGCTGCCGCTGGCCCCATTGAGCGCATATAGAGAAGAGAACAGGAATCGCAGATCGCAGATAGGTGTGATCTGCGATTTCTGTTCTATAATTTATCGGACGAGCGCATAAAAAGCGCTCATGTGTCCGATACCATTGCAAGGCAATGGTTTTATAAAATCGCCGGATGCATGCGCATGCGCAAATCGCGGCTAAAAACGCCCGTCTGACTAAGGCCTAAGGGTTAATACCAGCCAGTAAGATTATTTCCCCAATATTCTATATTTTCACTATGCTGCCGTTTTCTCAGTATTTTCTCCGTTATGAAGCTGGATATTAGTTATTCAGCCTCTATTGTGACTCTTCCAGAGGCGAATCCTTACCGATCCAGTAACACAAGTACTTTATGTGGAAAACTATCCGCAACTTTTTGACGTTTCATCTATCACTAACTTCGGTACAAACAGTATGTCATCTGTACTGCTACATGCTGTATATTACATGCATACGGTATATACAACGAAGATAAGTATCTGCCCCTCCCAGATGACCATATTGTATTGCTGTTATTCTATTAGGTCAACACTAGAATTGCTATTCGGATATATTTTTCCCATTAAACTCCTCTTTCTCTTCTAATAAAGAAATGATGAATGAGGGTAGAGCGCTCACTAGAAGGATACTGGAGAATATAATGAGTAGGTAGTCCTGATGTCTAAACGAATATTCATAGGTGTTGTAGACAATCTCATGAGAGAGAGCGGCTAGAGGAAAGCTCCGATCATATGCATGAAGGAGAAAGACATAAATAAAAGAAAAGAAAAAAACCTCAGCGCTCACACCTTAGAATAAGAGTAAAGCAAATGTATTGAATGGAGTTATCCTAACTCCATTCAATACATTTGCTTTACTCTTATTCTAAGGTGTGAGCGCTGAGGTTTTTTTCTTTTCTTTTATTTATGTCTTTCTTCTAATAAAGGGAAGATGAGGGTTTCTTACTTTTAATATTTCTTGGGATAGTCTGCTTTGAAAAAAGCAAATCCTCAAACTCAAACTTTCCAAGAAAAAAGAAAATTCTAAAACTGCCAACGGAACATTTTTGTCCCATATTGGAATTCAGAGCTGGTAATCGTCATATATTAGTGGTCAGAGGTTTTGTTGATTACTCATACAAAGAGCATGACTGGAGAGCCGCATGTCAACTACCTACCCAAGTTTGCCTTTTTGTGCAGCTTTTATAAATTTTTCTACATTATATAGTCCACATACAGCAGTATTTATGGGGGAAGGGGGGGGGGCAAGATGTGAAAGGGGTGATTGACTCTTCACACTTGTTCTACAAGCAAAGGGTCAGGCGCTTCTGAAGGCCGGCAGTACTGCTTGTCGTTACAGTCTTATAAGGCGATCATGGCTTTGCTAAATCAGGAGGTGAAGATGGAGATATTTCAGGTTACAGTGATTCTGATTACGATGTAAGAGAGCGCAGCAAAGTGTTCAGATGAATTGGAGGAGAGCGACATCAAGGATCTCGATGACCCTCCACCTGGTCAAGGCTGCGGTAAGTTAAGTAATAAGACAGCATTTCTGTTCATTAGAAGTCTTCAATTTGCTGTTCTTGGTCACAATTGCAGCTGTAATTCTTTAATAAACTCCTCTTTTGATTCCCTACAGGGGACACCTCGTCCGGAGGGCATCCACGTCATTGAGGTGCTAGATGGGGTGCTGGAAATGATCCTCCTGCAAGGCTTTGTGATGCTGCAGCTGTTGCACTCAGCATTCTGCAAGATGGCAATGCTGACCAGGATGGAGCCGGACATGATGTCGGTGATGAGCAGGATGGAGCCGGAGATGACATCGTTGATGAGCAGGATGCAGCCGGAGATGATGTCAGTGATAAGCAGGATGGAGCCGGACATGATGTCGGTGATGAGCAGGATGCAGCTGGAGATGATGTCAGTGATGAGCAGGATGCAGCCGGAGATGATGTCAGTGATGAGCAGGATGCAGCCGGACATGATGTTGGTGATGAGCAGGATGCAGCTGGAGATGATGTCAGTGATGAGCAGGATGCAGCCGGAGATGATGTCAGTGATGAGCAGGATGCAGCCAGACATGATGTTGGTGATGAGCAGAATGCAGCCGGAGATGACGTCGTTGATGAGCAGCATAGAGCTGGAGATGACGTCGTTGATAAGCAGGATGCAGCCGGAGATGATGTCAGTGATGAGCAGGATGCAGCCGGAGATGATGTCGGTGATGAGCAGGATGCAGCTGGAGATGATGTCAGTGATGAGCAGGATGCAGCCGGAGATGATGTCAGTGATGAGCAGGATGCAGCCGGACATGATGTTGGTGATGAGCAGGATGCAGCCGGAGATGACGTCGTTGATGAGCAGCATAGAGCTGGAGATGACGTCGTTGATAAGCAGGATGCAGCCGGAGATGATGTCAGTGATGAGCAGGATGCAGCCGGACATGATGTTGGTGATGAGCAGGATGCAGCCGGACATGATGTTGGTGATAAGCAGGATGCAGCCGGACATGATGTTGGTGATGAGCAGGATGCAGCCGGAGATGATGTCGGTGATGAGCAGGATGCAGCTGGAGATGATGTCAGTGATGAGCAGGATGCAGCCGGAGATGATGTCAGTGATGAGCAGGATGCAGCCGGACATGATGTTGGTGATGAGCAGGATGCAGCCGGAGATGACGTCGTTGATGAGCAGCATAGAGCTGGAGATGACGTCGTTGATAAGCAGGATGCAGCCGGAGATGATGTCAGTGATGAGCAGGATGCAGCCGGACATGATGTTGGTGATGAGCAGGATGCAGCCGGACATGATGTTGGTGATAAGCAGGATGCAGCCGGACATGATGTTGGTGATGAGCAGGATGCAGCCGGAGATGATGTCGGTGATGAGCAGGATGCAGCTGGAGATGATGTCAGTGATGAGCAGGATGCAGCCGGAGATGATGTCAGTGATGAGCAGGATGCAGCCGGACATGATGTTGGTGATGAGCAGGATGCAGCCGGACATGATGTCGGTGATGAGCAGGATGCAGCCGGACATGATGTCGGTGATGAGCAGGATGCAGCCGGATATAACATCGCATATGAGCAGGATGAAGACAGAGATGATGTCGGTGATGAGCAGGATGCAGCCGGACATGATGTCAGTGATGAGCAGGATGCAGCTGGACATGATGTCGGTGATGAGCAGGATGAAGACAGAGATGATGTCGGTGATGAGCAGGATGCAGCTGGAGATGATGTCAGTGATGAGCAGGATGCAGCCGTCGATGATGTCAGTGATGAGCAGGATGCAGCCGGACATGATGTTGGTGATGAGCAGGATGCAGCCGGAGATGACGTCGTTGATGAGCAGCATAGAGCTGGAGATGACGTCGTTGATAAGCAGGATGCAGCCGGAGATGATGTCAGTGATGAGCAGGATGCAGCCGGACATGATGTTGGTGATGAGCAGGATGCAGCCGGACATGATGTCGGTGATGAGCAGGATGCAGCCGGATATAACATCGCATATGAGCAGGATGAAGACAGAGATGATGTCGGTGATGAGCAGGATGCAGCCGGACATGATGTCAGTGATGAGCAGGATGCAGCTGGACATGATGTCGGTGATGAGCAGGATGAAGACAGAGATGATGTCGGTGATGAGCAGGATGCAGCCGGACATGATGTTGGTGATGAGCAGGATGCAGCCGGATATAACATCGGATATGAGCAGGATGAAGACAGAGATGATGTCGGTGATGAGCAGGATGCAGCCGGAAATGATGTTGGTGATGGGCAGGATGCAGCCGGAGATGACATCGGTGATGAGCAGGATGCAGATGGAGATGACGTCGGTGATGAGCAGGATGCAGACGGAGACGACGTCGGTGATGGGCAGAATGCAGACGGAGACGATGTCGGTGATGGGCAGGATGCAGCCAGAGATGATTCCGGTGATGGGCAGGATGCAGCCGGAAATGACGTCGGTGATGAGCAGCATGCAGCCGGAGATAAAGTCGGTGATGGGCAGGATGCAAATGGAGATGACGTTGGTCATGAGCAGGATGCAGCCGGAGATGACATCGTTGATGGGCAGGATGCAGCCGGAGATGACATCGTTGATGGGCAGGATGCAGCCGGAGATGACATCGTTGATGGGCTAGATGCAGCCGGAGATGACATAATTGATGGGTAGAATACAGCCGGAGATGATGTCGGTGATGCCCATGGTGACGTCCAGGATGCAAATGATGCAGAACTGTTACTGTCTGAGATGTCTGTTCTTGATGTGTGAAATAAAAAATGGCATTTAATTACCAGAGACTATTCAATGTAATGAACACCCGTCACCCACTTAACCTCTTCATGACCCAGGATGTACATTTATGTCATGGGGATGCAGGGTTTGTATGGAGCAGAGTCAGTTACGAAAAGCTAGACTCGAGTAATGAGCCCCCGAGCATTTTGGTGCTCGCTCATCTCTAGTGTGGATCCCGCTCCATACGCGGTAGGTACCAGAGGTCTCTGACAACTAACACCCCCCGCAACAGTTGTGTTCAGAATGATTGCATTTACTTGCTATGGCAGCTAGGGCCTTCTGAAGGCCCCCATGGCTACCATGGCTGATTACCTGCCTGTCAGAATGCAGTATAACTCAGTACTATGGTATTGCATTATACTCTATGGGCAATCAAACAATCACAAGTCCAAATCTCCAACAGGCAGTCCGAGGAGCTGTGTTTCATACTCGTTGTGTGACTTGTTCCTGCATTATGTCCCCATTAGGTTAGCGCATGTGTAGAGTTACTCTAATCACACATCTCTGTGAATGTGTTCTCCAATGAAACTCCCTGCTCCCCAAACTCCCTGCTCCCCAGACTCCCTGCTCCCCAAACTCCCTGCTCCCCAAACGCCCTGCTCCCCAAACTCCCTGCTCCCCAGACTCCCTGCTCCCTCGCCTTCCAGCCCGTAATCTAGCTTCACAAGTGATGACAGGTTCCCTTTAAGTACAATTTGTTGCAGCTTGCATTGTGCACAACTATCATTTTGCAATATTATGGGGGGCTGCTGGGACTTTTGTGCCAGGGCTGTTTTTTTTTAAACCAGCCCTGATTGTTAGTTATATATATTTAATACTTTCGTCCTTCACGGAATAGAAAATGTCAGACTCTTAAGTGATCTATGAGGTCTGTTGCTTAGGGGGCTCACATGCCCTCCCTGCATCTACCAAACAATTAGTAATCGAAGAAATGAAGTAACGGTGGACTTCTAGGAGCTCTATCAGGCACTTGTATTTAAGGTATTTCCCGCAGGATTGTCTTTGAACCTTCCTAGCCACGTCATTAGTCTTCATATGCTACAGCTTGAAAATGGGCCAACAAGATCTCCTGAGACGCAAAAATCAAGTGTATCAAAATTGTAACAGAAGACATTTTAATAGAAAGAATGAAGTTAACGAACAATGAAAATATCAAGATCACAGAATTGCCTGGTCCTCCGGGAGTTCAACATTTCCACATGAAGCTTCTATTACACTGCGTAATACTGAGGACTTGACGTAGCCGCAGACGTGTCCATACAGGAGGAAAATCAGTTTTCATTAACGAAGAATAATATTTGCCCAAATAAAAAAGCGAATGATTCCGGCTGAGAAAGTCTTCAATGCTCATGAATATAACTCTTCCTCATCCAAATGAAGGGTAGAAAACAGGACGCCCGTAGTACGTGCAGCATAACTCTATGGTATTACATTTATCAAGGGTAGTCAAAATGAGAATTGTGTCATCCAGACCCCCTTGTTTTGATAAACAGCTTAGTTTTGGTAAGCAGAATCGGCGCAAAATCCTGGCTGTAGATTCTCACTGGTATTCATGCAAAGGCATCAACATACTATCCTACCAAAAGGAATTGGACACCAAGAATCACAAGTAGTATCTATTTCCATATGTTAATACTTAGTGGGGCTCCTTTGGCCCTAATTACATTACATACTTTCTATTCATTCTCCAAATAACGAGTTCTCTCAAAGATACATTGGCCAGTCTGCAACGGTGCAAGGAGCGCCATTAAGGGATAGTTGAGTAATGGAAGAATGTTCTATGGAGTGACAAACCACACTACTGTATCTTAAGATCAAATCGACGTACCTAGGTGTGTAGCTGTGCCTACATGTAAGTACAGAGTAGGTTCTGTTACGGCTTGGGGATCTTGTGCATGGCATGGTCTCGGTCCATTGGTTGTAGTGACAAGAACCATAAATACCGAGGTTTACTTGGATATTGTGGACAATAATGTGGTGCAGACAATGTGGATGGTCGGCAATGGTCAGCCATACTTCCAACAAGACAACGCGCCTTGTCACAGATCCAATGCTGCTTGGTTTGAGGATATGGATGTTCCACAATTGGACTGGCCCACACAGAGTCCCGTCCCGAATTCTACTGAACATCTATGGGATGAACTGAAACATCAGGTCAGGAAATATGAACAGCATCCAGCTACTCTGAGAGAATTCGGCAGATGTTTGCAGAACCATTGTCTGCTCTGTACAGGTGAGGCCAAGAGACATAAAATAGTGCTGTCTACAGATGCTATGGGATAATTTTCTTCTCTTGGGTATAGAGCTAATTTGTGTATTTTTTCCCATAAAGCATTAGCTAAGAATAAGTCTCCATACACCCACTGTGTATCTTCAATGAGAAACAGCCATAGACCCTGAGCTGCATCCAAGGCATCTCATCCAGCCAGCAATATCCTGCTCTGTACTAACAAGGGGCAAAACCCCTGAAGCAGCCATATACAGATGAGCTCCTCTTCCTTTTGGAGGCATTGGAGCGCATCACTACTATATCTCTGCTATGTACCATTTCTTCTAGATGCATATTGGCCAAAGGGGTGAAGAGGAATGATCTGCAGCCACTATCCTATAATGAAGAGTGAAGATATGGGGCATTCGAAGAACAGAACGTACCCCAATCAAAGCAGAGACTTTTACCCGTGCTGGTTCATTCCACAACACTCTACCATCCCTGGACAGAAGTGTAACCTCATCTGATTTTTTTGTAGCAATCCTCCAGCCACTTCATATCTTGCATGACAGGGGAGCCCTTTGGCCATCTCTCCATTTTCACCATGCAGGCCATTAGATAGGAGGATACAGCTGGGTTAAGCTAAGCTCCCTTTTTCTTGGGACCCCATAGTAATTGCAGTCAGTCTCTGTGGTGCTGAATGAACCCCTATTTTTTGTGAATTAATTATTTGCAAATACATGTATATTAAAGGGATCGTCCCACTGAAATATATTATGATCCCAAGAGTGTCCTTGAATGGCAGTTGTGGAGCAGGTTGCTTCTGTCAGGTTGTTCTGCTGGGATCTGTTGTTCTATGTGGGTTTCCAGCAGCACAGCTTCACAGATGTTGGATATTTTTCCAGCCAACCAATCCCCCTGGTCTGCTGCTAATATATATGCCATCCTCTCTGCAAGAGAATGCTGGTTTCGTAACACCCTGGTGTTTGCTCCATGCATGGTGTCTGTGTGTATTTGTGTGAACAGTGTTGTGTTCTGTATGTCTGTACAGGTGTCCGGACAAGGTGTATGAACAGTCCTATTCTGTCTTGCATCTAGCATGGCATGTTGGTGTAAGCCGCATCCTGTCCTGCTGTAGAACGTTTGCCATCTAGGCATTAACTCCTGAAAAGAAACTGTGGGGTTAAAATACTCCTGACCCCCTCAGTGAAATTTGTGGGGGTATCTATCATTCTGTCACCTATGAGCCTTTGCAATCTTGGCTTGGTGTAGGAAAACAAAGTGTTCCTCAAAATATTAAAAATTAATGTTAAATTTGTACGTCTCCTAAATGGTTAAAAAAAGAACGAGAGTTTTTCAAATGTGCATCCAGAATAAAGTAAACAGATGGAAATATATATCTTATCAAAAATTTGTACAGCATGTTCGCATATATTTGAGATATTGTAATTGAAAATGTGAAAAAATTATATATTTTTAAAATTTTCCCAATTTTTGTGCTTTTACTAAATATACACAAATTATATCGGTCTATTTTTACCACCTAAATGAAGTACAACATGTGGTGAAAAAACAATGTCAAAATCACTGGGATCTGCAAAACCTTTACGGAGTTATTCTATGTTAAAGTCACACATGTCAGATTTCCAAAATTTGGCCTGGTCATTAAGGCGCAAACAGGCTTGGTCACTAAGGGGTTAACATAAAATACACAGGGTAACTTAAATGTATCAACAATGTTTATAATGAATAGGTGATCCCTCTTACACAGCGACACTTCGGATGGCTGTTCTCGGGATTGTTGGGGTGTCCCAGCAGTCTGGCCATCACTCATGAGTAAGTTAGGCACTATCCTGTAGATAGGGGATCGGGTTTTCTGTAGGACCCCTTTTAAGCCGGCCATTTGGGGTTTTCCTACCTGCAGAATATCTAAATGTGTTTTGCATTTTGAGCCATTTATTGCAGTCCAGCTTCTGTCTAACGCACCTGCCCTTCAGCGTGTCCTTGCAGATTTGAGCTCCTTTTCTCTGTGATGGGATGTAACATTCCCCGCTCCGCATTCACCTTCTGTTGTAGCGCAATTCTATTGAAAGATACAAAATGCATTTAGGAATGAAAAGAACGTTACCTTCCACTCATCCTTGTGGAGGGGTTTATGTGGGGTCACATATTTTAAGACAATATTCCTTGTGTGATTGACAGGAAGGAAATATGTCGGCATATGAACCACCTCTGTAATGCAATGGATTTGCTGAGTCACTGACCGATTTGGCCATGGTCTACTCCTGATTGCAGCATCAAGAGGTCTCTGATCTTCACCCTTTAAGCCCCTTTGTAGAGGTATCTGGTCTTCACTGCAGGAAACTCCTGGGCATTACTGCAGGAACAGACACTGGAGTGTCATACAAAGGGGTCAGTCTAAGAGGGAATCAGATAACAGGCTGAGGTCAGGATAAGCAGAGTTTGTACAATATGATAAACCAGACTGGAGGTCAGGACAAGTGGAGTTCAGGCAAGACATAGTAAACAAACCAAGGCCAGGACAATAAGAATCCATGAAATATGGCAAAGAGGCAGGAGGTCAGAGCAGGCGGCATTCAGGCAAGGTATCGTCAGTAAACAGGTTAAGGCTAGGACAGGCAGAGCTTGAGAAAGCTGGATATACAAGCAAAGGCAAAAAAAAGGAAGCAATCAGAATACAGAAACATCTTCACTGGAATATTACTGTTCAGGCGCTTTTAAGTGCAGGAAGATGCTTTAAATACCTGGGAAGGACTGGGATAGGTTGGGGACAGGAAAGCTGGGTGTGTGCTGGCCCTTTAAGAGGCAGGCTGAGCACGTGCACCCTATGGGACTAGTTATTGGCAGGAGGAATGATGAGGCAACAGCTGCACAACAGATGGGAAGGCAATGGACACTGGGACACTGGTGACAGCAACCGCCAGCAGGAGGGGAAGAGAGGAAGACACACCGGTAGCAGCCGGCGGCCATCACAATGTCTTTTTTTGCACAGACTGTTTATATGTTTATGCAAACTAATAAGATCTTCCCTTAGATGCCCCTTCTTAAGACTACCTAAATTTACAGCAAGATTCCAGTTGCAGGAAAAAAAGCTGTCCCGGGACAAAGGAGAGGGAAGTATATTAGCAGTAGCTGCTCTTCTCTGTTGCCCCTAATGCACACTGTGCACTGCTCTCTGATTGGCCAATACTGATCACATGAGGAGCTCTGACCAATCTGAGAGCAGTCTAGCACCACTAATGGACTGTGGGGATTAGTAGTCTGAAGATTGTGTCAACCAACTTGGGTGGTCAAAAACAAGTTCCAGAACTTGTAGATCAAAGAAACAGTAGAGAGGAACATCTGAAGGCAATATACCTGCCCCCTCCTTCTTCTCCGATCCCTCCAGTCCAGGGACACAATTTTGTCCCAAAACCAGAGAGTTGCTTTAATTCCTTTAATCTTTCCTCTGAACTAAGATCCTCCATGCTCCTTATGAGTTTAGTGTGACACTTCTTTAGATGCCAAGTTTTTGTCCGACCGCTATCACACGTTTTTTTATTGTTATACTATTAATAGTGCAACAATAAAAAATAAGAGGATAAACAACTTTCTTTCTGCCCTTTCTGCTGAGATCATCGGTATTCTTCCGATACGCTGCGCTTATTCTCTTGCATAACTACAAGTAATTACTTTAAATATTAATAGGAAGAAACAAGTGCGCTAAAGGTGACGGAAATGTCACTGGCCAGATGTTGGCGATAACAGCTAAAGGAGGAAAATTACGGTATCAGTTGTCTACCGTAATGAATGTTTTATTTATAACAAACCCGCGGTATTGTGTGCAATACGGAGGAGTGGAGAGCCGCGCCTCAAGAGCCCTCCGTGATTAGGACGCTGCTGAAATGTCAGAAGATATTAGCATGTGAATAATGTCTATTTTAATTAGTTGTCAGCTTTTCTGGAGGGTCTGATGATCCGTTCTGAATAATGATTCTCTACAAGCCTCGATGTTTGTTGTTTTGGCTCCCACTGAATATTATGGCGCCGCCAGACCCTCATTATATCTTCGTTTTTATCTGCCAAACGAAAAGAACTCAAGTTATTTACTCATCCGATTTTTAACTGGAGGTATGTAGAAGTGCCTAAGATGCAGCATCACCTTCTTCCGATATAGAGAGATTTAATTGTCTTTTATATCTTTTATTCACCTTAAGAAATTTTGCTCATATAATTAAAAAAGGCCTGCACCCATATTTATACTGAATGCCACTTTATTACAGCCCTCCACCCTTTAGTAGAGCCCCTGTCTCTCTCACAATTGGCACTTCCCTGTATGGAAATTAGATACTACTTCTAGCCGCCAGAACACAATGATGGTCTGAATGGTACAATGCAATCTAAAAAATACAACCTCAGGGGTGCAACCAGATTATTCATGGGTGGGGTTAAGGGAGACAAATAATTCAGGGGGAAGTTACCATAAAAGGTCCCTTTAATAGAGCCCCGGGCCTCTCACAATTGGTGCTTCCCAGTATGAAAATTCTCCCTGTGACCCCGGAGTGCAGCATAAAATCACATGACAAGTTTTCCGTGGATCAGTTTCAGTGTGAATCCACATTAGATGGGAAAATCCAGCGATTGGAGCGACTTCCAACGAGGCCGGGTCATCAGTGCTAGACTAGCCGGGGGCAGAATATCACTGTCAATTGTGTGGGGTTTTCTTATGTAACGGTGTGGAGAGAATACCGAGAATGGCACGATCGAGGAAAACATCGAGCAAAAAGGGATCCAGTGGACAGAAACAACTCATCACCAAAAGGGGTCAAAGGAGGATGTCAGGAATCATTCTGACCAACAGGCTGCATAGTCAGCTGAATACAATGCTGGAGCTCCAACTAAAGTGTCCGCATGCACAACTCGCCGTTCCTCCGCACGGATGGGACATAACAGCAGACCACCAGTTCCAGCGCCATTGTGTCTAAGGGCTTCAACAGACTAACGTGATTTCATCAGGTTAACATTACAAAACAAAACCTTTGATTTCAATGGTTTTGTTTTCACTAGATTGATTCTTGCACAATATTACTACATGCAAGAAAAGACAGGACTTGTCATATGTTTCTCGCATGCATGCTTTATACACGTGAGAAAGGATAGCCCCTGCTCCATCTTTGGGGTTGGGGGAGGGGGGGGGGGGCTTGCCATGCGCAACCGCACAAAATTTAAATGGTAAAAGTAAAAAAGGATTTTGACTTGTTCTTGCACAAATCTGCTCCACAGCAGGAAGCGTATTTACGCATGCGCTCGTCTGTTTAAGCCCTAAGAGAAACTTATTGCCTAAAGTGGTCAGAAGAGAATTTAAGAATTGTTCTGATGGCGCTGTGTAGTCAAGCGAACTGCAGCCAAAAACAATGTTGGTGCTGCAACTAAGATGTCCAAAACAGAAAGGCGAGACTCCAGTGGGAAAAGAGCGCAAAACTTGTATCAGTGAGCAGAGGAAAAACATCTCCTGGTCAGATGGATCCAGATTTCTGTTGCTGATGGGAGGTCAGAATTTGGAGCAAGCAGCATGAATCGCTGACCCCTTCCTGTCAACTGGTTGGAACATGTCAGCACCGCCATCTAATCTGCAGGAACTACAAGAAGCTTCCTGTCCGCAGGGGCCGGTGTTCCGGCAGAATGCTTTAATCACTTAGTGACCACACCATAATGAACTGCTACAGTTTTGAAGACCAGCAGTGTCCAGCCCACTACTAGACAGGGGCTAATAAAGTGTCTGTTCAGTGTAGACTTGCTGTTTTTCTTTCAGATGGTTGGCTTCCACCTCGTCACGCATTGCCTGTATTGCAGTTTATATGTCCTGCCCATATACCTGGACTACAACTGCCAGTAATGTCGCCCCATTTCCTGGATGGCTTGGGCAGCCTTAATACTTACATGTTTGTAGTAACACATTTCATGACGGCACATAGTCCCGGATGGCGGTATCATCCTCCCCTCGGCAGATCCGTCTTTTTGCAGTGCTTTGTTTCAGTCATCTCTGTGCAGGCTGGAAGCTTTTCTCTCGGCCCCAAGGATACATTTGTTTACTATGTATGCAGTTTCTACATTGTAAAGGGTTCTTCCAAGACAAGGGCAGATGGCGGAGAGCAATACGCACCGCGGCCATACTTAGTGCTTTCACACCTCTCGTTCAATGTCATATTGCTCATGTCACTGTGTGAATTTCATAGACGGTAATCTGCCAGCATCTGGTATGTGATATCAGCGGATAGAGGAAGCGCTTTCCATAGCGATCGGCTCAATAAATCATACTGAAAATGGGACAGTTAAGGTCACGGCTGGAAGAAAAATATCTGCTTTATTAGAACTCTGCGTTATTATATGAGACGCGCTCCGTAAATGTGAACCACAGTAGGCAAATCATGGGGAAAAACGGATTTATAAAGTATCTCCCAGATCCTCCGTGCCACAGTGCAGTGCCTGATGGGCAGAACAATTCCTGGCATCCTCCTCTGACCCCTTTTGGCAGAGAGTTGTTTCCATCCCCTTTCACTTGATGTTTTCCTTGATCACGCTATTCTTTGTATACTCTCCACACCGTTACATGATAAGGCCCCCCACGATTGCCAGTGAAATCCTGGCCCTGGCTAGTCCAGCACCTATGACCGGCCTCGTTGGAAGTCGCTCCAATCGCTAGATTCTCCCATCTAATGTGGATTCACACTGAAACTGATCCACGGAAAACTGGTCACGTGATTTTATGCCGCACTCTGGGGTCACGGGGGAAATTACCATACAGGGAAGTGTCAATTATGAGACAGCCAGGGGTCTAATAAATGGCTGGGGGCTAGTAAAGGCGCATTCAGTGTATTTGCCCCGGGTGTTGAGTGCCAATGCGGGAACCAACAAGACGCTCTGTCTTTGGCAGGCCTTTAAAAGCAGGATGAGGGAAGATAAGTTTTTGCCACATATGGAGGAATGTCTAGTTGAACTTCCAGTGTTGGTTGCATTGAGACAGTCCTGATTGGATTATAACAAGTGGCATGACCATGACCTGCAGCTACACCCCAGTCCCTTGATTGCTGATAATAAAGGGGATTCTTCACAGGTTGTCCGTACCCAATAGAAAGCAAATGAAAACAACCATGGTTGTACCCCTTATTCTGAGAGCTCCTTGAGAGCTGTATAGTCTGCCTCTATGGTCCATACATCAATGTTCATAACCAGAGAGGAATGCCCTACTGCACCCTGATGTGAAAACAATTGATCAGCGGGGATCCTCTGGCCTGCTGTTAGCGGAGCCGGATGTCAGCTTTGCAGTCGGAGCCTGATGTGTAATAAAAGGCATTGTAGAATCATAGAATGGTAGAGTTGGAAGGGACCTCCAGGGTCATCGGCCCAACCCCCTGCTCAGTGCAGGATCACTAAATCATCCCAGACAGATGTCTGTCCAGCCTCTGTTTGAACACTTCCATTGAAGGAGAACTCACCACCTCCCATGGCAACCTGTTCCACTCATTGATCCCCCTCACTGTCTAATATATAATCTGTCTCCCCTCCCTTTGCTTGAATTGAAACCTATTACACTTCTAGCTCTGAACCTAATGCGGACGTCCGGCTCAGCTGCCCAGACAGTGAGTCCAAATATCAACTGGTGGGGATTCCAAATGATGGATCTATGCCAATCATGAATAGTCTACCCCCTCTGGACATCAATAGTGAATGCTCGGAAAACCCCTTTACAGAAGTCCACAAGGAAGAACATTGAAAGGTTTCCACCTGGATAGTCATTTTCCCAAAAGTCCCCTAACATTTGCTATTGAAGGCTTATAAGTATTGGGATCTATGTATAAGATCTACTTATCCAGATGCAGGGGGTGGGATTGCAAATGTGTTCAAAATGGAAAGAAGCCCACTGAGAGCGCAACATTCAACTGGAAGCAAGTCCAGCCAACTTCCAAGATGTCCACCTGGTCTCCCTCCCCGTTATTACATGGTCTATGGCCAGCCCATCCTCCCACCATCTCCAACTCCATGTGGGGCCATTCTGGACCCAGTCTTCCCTTTCACCTCCCAATCCGGAGGGATGCACTTCCTCACCAGTTAATACCAGCACGATTCCCAGCAAGGGTTATGGATAGCGTGCGCCCGCTGCATCAGGCAGGTGACATGTCTGCCTCATTTGTGTCACCTCCTCCGCCATCATACACAGATTCATGACCGTAAACTGACCCATCGCCATCAACAGTAATCTGATGAATAATAAATACATGATTTCTACAGGCTGATGGCTGCTGGACAACATGAAAGGAAGGAAGCGCAGAACATGATGAAAGAAGGGTCAGACGGCACGTGGGATGCTGAGAGTAATGGTAAACAATCCTCGTCATTCAACATCAAAGTCGCCATCAGAGAGGAGAGGGTGACAGAAGATACATTTGGTGTCATTGTATCTACATGAGAGCAACAAGTCATAGTAGGAGGCACATCTGTATATTTATCACCTACAGTCACCTGTGCTGCTCCAAACTGAGAACATAGGAAGGACTACCTCCTAGATGTAGCAGAGCTGAATATGTAATGTCAGGCTTTCCTTTACGCACCGTGATACATTAAGTGAATCACCAACCATCCCAGACTACAAAGGTGTCTTATACTGGATTCAAATGGATAGATAGATATGAGATAGATAGATAGATAGATAGATAGATAGATATGAGATAGATAGATATGAGATAGATAGATATGAGGTAGATAGATAGATAGATAGATAGATAGATAGGAGATAGATAGATAGATGTGAGATAGATAGATAGATAGATAGATAGATAGATAGATAGATATGAGATAGATATGAGATAGATAGATAAATAGATAGATAGATAGATAGATAGATAGATAGATAGATAGATAGATAGATAGATAGATAGATAGATAGGAGATATATATATATATATATATATATATATAT